>NC_056728.1:1682412732-1682617732 GCF_019279795.1 Protopterus annectens | reverse complement strand
TACAGTCTTTTTGTACATTGCACTCCAGCTCGGCTATTCCTTAAGCACCAACAACAACCACCATTCTGGCCAATCTACATTAAAGTCCTTTGTATTTAAGTGACCCAGCCATAACAAATTTATTGGTCTCAAATTCTAGATCTTTTCAAAACTACAGTAATCATGCCTCAGTTTGCTACTTGCCAAGAGCAACGTTGTATTATGACATAGATATGTCAAGCAAAGTAATTATGTCTCATGAAAAATTCATTATGACTTTGCTACTCATCACAACAAGTGTTTCTTAGTACTGCAGTACAAGACATTACATATGTCTAACACCAGACCCCCACATTGATCATACTTTATTCAATCACCTGCTTTATAGCATTGTCACCAACCTACGAGCTACCCAGTATCCTACATCTGTATGTAGTTATATGTACACTTTCAATAGGATTTAATTTCAGTCTGTCTTTAAAAATGCCAGCTGTATGAGTGTTTTTAAACTGTCTTTCAATTTACACTAATCCTGTCTGTTTGTAGTAACTCTTCATGTGTTTTCAGTATCACACATTTTGATAACCAGCTGTCTAGCCATATCAAGAAACATTGACCCAAGCACTGAGCTCTGAAGGATGCAACTTGTAACATGTATCCGCGAGGAATGGAAACTGCCGATCATAATTGTCTGTTTCTGTTAATACAAAGATCAGTACCCCCATTGTACTATCATCCACACATCAGTACCTCCATTGTACTATCATCCACACATCAGTACAATGGGGGTACTGATGTGTACTATCATCCACACATCAGTACCCCCATTGTACTATCATCCACACATCAGTACCCCCATTGTACTATCATCCACACATCAGTACCCCATTGCACTATCATCCACACATCAGTACCCCATTGTACTATCATCCACACATCAGTACCCCCATTGTACTATCATCCACACATCAGTACCCCATTGTACTATCATCCACACATCAGTACCCCCATTGTACTATCATCCACACATCAGTACCCCCATTGCACTATCATCCACACATCAGTATCCCCATTGTACTATCATCCACACATCAGTACCCCCCTTGTACTATCATCCACACATCAGTACCCCATTGCACTATCATCCACATATCAGTACCCCCATTGTACTATAATCCACACATCAGTACCCCCATTGTACTATCATCCACACATCAGTACCCCCATTGTACTATCATCCACACATCAGTACCCCCATTGTACTATCATCCACACATCCGTACCCCCATTGTACTATCATCCACACATCAGTACCCCCATTGTACTATCATCCACACATCAGTACCCCTATTGCACTATCGTCCACACATCAGTACCCCATTGTACTATCGTCCACACATCAGTACCCCCATTGTACTATCATCCACATATCAGTACCCCCATTGCACTATCATCCACATATCAGTACCCCCATTGTACTATAATCCACACATCAGTACCCCCATTGCACTATCATCCACACATCAGTATCCCCATTGTACTATCATCCACACATCAGTACCCCCATTGTACTATCATCCACACATCAGTACCCCCATTGTACTATCATCCACACATCAGTACCCCCATTGTACTATCATCCACACATCAGTGCCCCATTGTACTATCATCCACACATCACTACCCCCATTGTACTATCATCCACACATCAGTACCCCCATTGTACTATCATCCACACATGAGTACCCCCATTGTACTATCATCCACACATTAGTGCCCCATTGTACTATCATCCACACATTAGTACCCCCATTGTACTATCATCCACACATCATTACCCCATTGTACTATCATCCACACATCAGTACCCCCATTGTACTATCATCCAAACATCAGTACCCCCATTGTACTATCATCCACACATTAGTACCCCATTGTACTATCATCCACACATCAGTACCCCATTGTACTATCATCCACACATCAGTACCCCCATTGTACTATCATCCACACATTAGTACCCCCATTGTACTATCATCCACACATCAGTACCCCCATTGTACTATCATCCACACATTAGTACCCCCATTGTACTATCATCCACACATCAGAGAATTTTATTTTCAAATGAATGGGACACTTGCCGGAAGACAGCTTTCATCACATTAACATCTAGACAGATGTGTTTTCTTAGCCTGGTGCCCTTTACTCTTACAATGATAATCTAGTAGTTACTTAATTGTTGTATATTCTGGCAAACTCTACAAATAACGTCTCATTTTCTTTGTTAAAACTGAATAAATCATACATTGAAATAATTTCAAGAAAATGAATCCTGCAACAAAGACTTAAGGATGTTGTGAGAAAATGGTATAGTTCAAACAGGACTGGTAGCAGAGAACACTTTCTTCTGGCTTTTCCTGGTTAGGGGTTGCCACAGCAGATCACCTGTCTGTTCATGATTAGCAGTGGAGTTTTACAGTGTCACGTTGCCAGCCCGGTGCCCAACCTTCCACAGAAGGCACACACATACACACACACACACACACACACACACACACACACACACACACACACACACACACACACACACACACACACACACACACCTAGGGCCAATTTATAGTGTCCAATCCACCTGCAGCATGTCTTTGGGATGTGGGAGGAAACTGGAGCACCTGGAGGAAACCCACATGACCACATGGAAGACATGCAGACTCTGCACAGAAAGCACCCCAGCCGGGGATTGAACTGGAGAGCCTCTTGCTGTGAGACGACAATGCTAACCACTGCACCACTGCGGCCGCCCCACTGGTAGCAGAGAACACTAATGTAATAAAAAGATCAAAGATTGCATGGAACAGCTGAACCTCTTATTTAAGGCATTAGAAAGAGATGACTAGGGACAGATAAAACACATCAATTGGTCAATTAAAAAGAAGATCTAACTACATTTGATAAGTCCAGAGAGACATTTCTTTGCTGTCATTTTATGCCATGCTGGGAAGTTAAAAGCTGTAGTTTGGGTTGACAAATCTAAGAAAGCGGATAGTGGTAGAACTTAGAGTTTAGTACACTGGAGAAATAACAGATAACCTGAAAGGTTATGGTAACTATAAAAAAACACAAATTCGATAGAAGTGTACTTGTCTTAAAATCATATTTTTTGTTTCAGTATTTGAAACTGCTGATGAGTCACTATAGACCATTAAAGTTCACCATACCAAATAAATTGTGAGCTATCAGATTATTTTATTATCTGAGAGATAGCAACTATAAAGGTGAAATGTATCCATTAAAAGTGGCCACTAAACAAATTTGACAGAAAATTGAGAAAGGGTATTTGAAGAAGCACTTCAGTATAGTCACATTCAAAATTATGCACTACAAATGGATACAGGAAATGTCAGAAACTTATGTATTACCTACATAAACTACTAAATATTACCTATAAAAATATTACTATAAATATTACCTGAAAACTGTGGCATGGATTAATGCAGAACAAGGAAATTTGGACAGTGAAGTAAAATGCAGTCATGGACAGGTGAGCTCTTACTGCAGACATACAAAAGGGTATTCATAGTTAAAACATATAGGTGACAGTAAGAAAAGAACATGTTTTATGTATTTTGCTAGCTTTCAGGTTTATAGGTTTATAGGTGTTTACTAGAGTAACAATCACAAGGGCCTTTTTATGCCTAACCATGTATCCCAAATCTCTGACAAGTTCTTTAAACAAAGAAAGTTACAGAAAGGCTTCACCTGTGTTTTGTGGACATAAAACTCAGTGAAGGTTTGACCTAACAAAAGCAACCATTTAAACATTCAACATGGCAAGGCATTTACAAAAAATCCTTTTTTTCCTAGGAGGCCCCATGAACCACACACACACATACATATTTTGCATTATTGCATAACCACATTGAAAAAATAAACATTTAAAAAATGGGCGTTCTGGTGGCGCACACTTAAAAACTGATCTCTTGTCAGATAAACAGTTATCGCGGAGTTGAACTTGACCACTAGTTACCTCATTGACTATGTACTGGATCGGTAGGGACAAAGCCTACAGAAGAGTCGTTATTAATCTCTAGCCTAGGTCCAATGCATAAAATGAAACAATTCCACCAAGAGGTAATTGTTCCCCTCTACGCATCACTCATTAGACCCATTATAGAGTACAATGCCCCTTTTGGAATGTACCTCACAAGACATCTGCAGCAGCTGGAAAGGCCACAGAAGTATCTCACAAAGAGGATTACTGGCCTCAAACAAATGCCCTACACTGACCGCCTCAAAAAACTCCAGCTTTACTCTGTAGCATATCGCCTACTCTGAGGTGATCTCTGCCTAACATATAAAACTATGTCAAACCCAGAGCTGTTGGACATGCTACACCTAAAGAAATCCCAATTCCTCCAAGCTACACTCTCTAGGGACCTAAACCTTGTCACCACAATAAACAGGACATGCTGGAGGGATAGATTCCTGTCCCAGAGACTTCCTATACTCTGGAACAAGCTATCCATCTATGTCAAGCAAAGTTCTTCATTAGCACTCTTCAAGAAAAATCTTGATGAGTGGATGGAAAATAGGAAATATACCCCAGGGATCACTTCTGTGTCTCTGCTGGACAGTGGCACAGGAAAATAACTTTCTTGGGTGGTGTAAGCTATGGTACCTTGCTGGCTAGGCTTACGTAGGCCCTTTGGCCAATAGCCTAGTACCTACCTATGAACCTATGAAATATAAGTGATACAAAATGTGCAAAATCATAATCTCATATAGGCACTCCTAGAAATATAACAGCTTAAGGAAAGATAGGTTACACACGATTTCCTCAAACCAGTGATGGCTGAACGAAAGAAAATGGGAAATGACCAGTCTGAATGTTCACTGAGAGAGGAGAAGTAAGAAAAAATAAGGGACTATAAGGAACATTAAATTTGATTGGGGGATAAAGGATTATCTGAGCAGGTAAATGGCAAAGTGGTAAAAGATTGGCACACCTGACCAGTAAATATCTTATTAGGGCTATTATCCTCAGATAAGTAGCAGTGCCCCTGGTACTGTGTGTGAGAAGAAAAGCTGTGCTACAGGTACTGCACATTCAGGTTCTGTAGGAGTTTCTGTTAAATATAGTATCCACATGTCATATCAAAGAGTGGGGGTCGGGTCATGTTATTCCTTGTGTAATCAGGCTCTAACCAGTCCCTTGTTTTTACCTTTATCTACTTTTTTAACTCCTCAAGTCTTTCATCCCACCGTGTTTGAAAACTGCCATCATATTTGTACTCACCACCTTTATCTGAACATAAGAGTCATATAAGCTGTCTAGATAAAGTATGTAACAGACAACATAAAAGTTGGAAAGAGGTGAAATGTCCAAGAGCAAAAGGAATGCAGCATGGAAATTGAGGGCTGATGGCATAGAGCCTTCAGTGCATGGGTTGGTACAGTATGTACTCAGAGAGTTACTTAATCAATCCTTAATTTCACTTCAAAGATCATATATTAGCTAGCAATGCACTTCTTGTCTGATTCTTCAATGCTGATGGTCAGCCCATCTTCAGGAAAAAAGAAAAAAAGAAAAAATATTTCTCAATACTAATAATGAAAATATGTATAGGGAGGTGATGTACCCCATGTGTGATGCAGGGGTCCCCTTGCAAAAAAAAAAAAAAAACGCAAAAAGATTTTTGCTAAATGCCTTGTCACATTATATGTTGAAATGGTTGTTTTTTTTCTTTTCTGTACCCCACACAATGGAATTTAGTAGTGGCAAAATAAACAGTTATCTTATGCTGAAAACAAACAGCATGCCTTGAATCTGTAAAACGAGTGACTACATATTCATCAACTACTTTGAACAGGATTAGGGACAGTTTACTGGTACAGAATTACATTAATTACACTTTGTTGGCTAGTATTGATTGCAAACCTGACTCTTAACCTCATAGCTTCCCAGACAATTCCTTCATTCCTACAACAAAGCTGTCCCCTCCCTGAAATGTAATTATTCTCTCTCTCTTTCTAGCTGAAACACACTCTTTGAATCATAAATATTATGCTGTTACCTGCAATAATAGGAGATGAAATAACATGCTTCTAGTTTACTGCACATCCTCTACAAACCTCATGTAAGCACACAGTATCCTAGTGAGGATCATAGTTTGCTGTCCTCTCCTCTATGGCTAGGTGGTGGCTTTAACATGAGAAATTAGTCTATTAAAAGTCTACTTACCTATTTATCAGTTAGCAATATGTGACTGATGACTGCATACTTATAACACATGAGGACCATGTCCATGTCCAGTGATAGATAATTAGATATACTGTGTTTTACATGTGGTCCTGCTTTTCAACAAATGTTGAGTCTTTCGGCTTTTCCCGGTTAGGGGTCGCCACAGCAGAACTCCGATCCGCTAATGATTGGCAGTAGATTTTTACATGCCGAGTTGCCGGCCCTGATGCACAACCTTCAACGAAGGTACGCCCATTCATGCATGTCTCCACACAGAAGACGCTCTAGCTGAGAATCGAACAGGACAACGTCTTACTGTGAGGCGACAACACTACTGCAGCACCACCACCGCATTATAAGTTTATTTTAATTCAGATGTGATGTTATAAAATAGCTGATAATTATGAAACATCACTCACCAAGTAACATGACTGATCAACTTCTTTTGGTATTAGTACTTTTTATTCCAAAAGTTCCCCATATACAATTTTCTTCAGTCATCCCCTTATCTTGTAAACAAATGTCTAACACTTTTTTGCATGTTTGTCACAAGATGATTGTTGTTTTATAAATGGTATCTTTCTTTGGCTACAAAAAATGTATTGGATATGAAAAGTTACTACTGTTTATTTTATCTATTTCCAATTTGTTATCTAGGTAGGTGGGCTGCCCCACACTCCATTTTCATCCACAACACAGGCCCATTAGCGCAAATGCATACAATTATAATAATGGCAGTAAAGTACATTACCAACACAATTAATCAAGAATGTAGTAACATAGTTAAGAATACATGAAAGCATTTACCAGAACATGTGTACAAATCATGCAGTTATATTACATGAGGCACTGGATATTCAAGAATACAGTGTTTTTAAGTAATACTGAGGCTGCTTTTTGCCAGTTTTCCAAAATACAAGTGCAGTCGCCTTAATTTTTTTTACTCTTAAATGCTGGAAACATTTGCTGTTGTCTGACCTCTGCTGGTAGATGATCCCATGTGGAGGGCCCTGACTTTGTTAATGCTTTTTCACTAGTTCAGCTTTGAACTGAGGTTTAACCAGGGAGGTGACTTATTTACTATTGTCCCTTATGGAGTAAGTTTGATTTCTAATATGTAAGTCTGATGTTAGGGAGAACAAGCCCCTCACTTTATTATTTCAAATAGGAGTGTGCGCAGGAAAAAGTTTGCAATACAATGCTCAGATAATCTATTGAGTCCTTTGGGAAGGTTGGAGTGGTGAGTGTGGAGATTTCCAGTGAAAAAAATCAAGAGGCAGCACCATATAAAGCGAAGGAGACTTTATTCACATAAAACACATCCAGATATAAATTAGTAAGCACTTTCACATTCCTAAGAACGCTTCTTCAGACTTGATAATTTTACCAGCAAAAAGATTCAGCACAATTACAGCACAATGGCACTAAATATACAGAACCAACTGATATTGCCAACATCCTGGCAGATAGGTTTAGTGCTAACTTTACCCCCCTCTCACCCCCTAGGGGGCCCATTTCTATACCGGAAGAATGCAAAGTTCCTGTAATCACGGCTGCACAGGTAAAAAACACACTCTCCAAAGCCAAGAACACAGCATCCATGGGACCTGACAATATCCCTGAACTACAGAATGAACTGGCACCCTACCTAAGTACCATGTTCAATCATAGCCTCAACTCAGGGTTTGTGCCCACTGAATGGCGCACAGTGATGGTTATCCCACTCCACAAAGGGGGAGCCACCACGGACCCTGGGAACTACCGCCCCATTAGCCTGATGAGCCTGGTCTGCAAGGCCATTGAATGTATCATCATGGAACTCATAAACAAAGACATTGGTAATCTCCAAACTCTGGACCCTACCCAGTTCGGGTTTGCAAAAGGCAGATCATGTCTCCTAAACCTGATTGACTTCTTTGAAGCAGTCACCAAAGCCAAGATCTCGCCAAGGCTTTCAACACCATCTCCCACTCTGGAATTATAGATAAGCTCACTAAACTAGGTATAAATCCCTATGTCACAAGATGGGTTGCCAACTGGCTCACGGACAGAACCCACACTGTGAAAGTAGCAGACTTCAAATCCGACATCAGACCAGTGACAAGTGGAGTACCACAGGGCTCAGTCCTGGGTCCTCTCCTGTTTGGTATCTACTTCTCTGAAGTACAGGCTAACACAGAAGGTCTTTGGCTAACAAAGTTCGCAGATGACTGCAAACTAGGAGCCATAATCAAAACTCCTAACGATGTGGACATACTACAAAAGGGCCTCACTGAGACAGATGCCTGGTGTCAAAGCCATGGCCTGAAGCTCAATGCTAAAAAGTGTATCGTCATCCCCTTTGGTAAAAACTCTGTTTCCATGAACTACCACATAAGTGGTAGTCTACTTAATGCTGAAAGTGTGATAAGAGACCTTGGGACACAGGTGAGACAGTAGTCTCTCCTTTGATAATCACATCGCCACAGTGGTCAGGAAATCCTTCTATGTGGCTCACCTCATCAGTAAAGGTTTCTCATCCAGAAAGAAAGAGGTCATTGTTCCTCTCTACTCATCACTCATTAGACCCATTATAGAGTACAACGCCCTTTTTGGTATGTACCTCACAAGACATCTACAACAACTGGAAAGGCCACAGAAATACCTCACAAAGAGGATTACTGGCCTCAAACAGATGCCCTACGCAGACCGTCTCAAAAACACTACAGTTTTACTCCATCGCATATCACCTACTCAGGGGCAATCTCTGCCTAACGTACAAAGCTATGTCAAACCCAGAGCTGTTGGACATGCTCCACTTAAAGAAATCCCAATCTCTCCGAGCTACATGCTCTAGAGACCTAAACCTTGTCACCACAATAAACAGAACATGCTGGGGGGATAGATTCCTGCCCCAGAGACTTCCCATACTCTGGAACAGACTACCTATCTATGTCAAACAGAGCTCCTCATCAGCACTCTTCAAGAAAAATATTAATGATTGGATGGGAAATCGGAAATTCACCCCAGGGATCACTTTTGTGGTTCTGCTCGACAGGGGCACAGGAAAATAATTTTCTTGGGTGGCGAAAACCAGGATACCTTTTTGGCTAGGCTTATATAGGCCCTAGGGCTAATAGCCTAGTACCTACCTATGAAACTATGATTCAGTTTAAATACATCCTAGTATTGCACTAATTGACTATTCAGCCAATCACATCATTCTGTAATTTAAAAAACTAGTCTCTAATGCATATATTACTTCTTCATATTGAAACTTTATTAGCAATTTATCTTAACAACTTTCTTACATATTTATATATATATATATATATATATATATATATATATATGTGTGTATATATATATATATATATATATATATATATATATGTGTGTGTGTTTATATATATATATATATATATATATATATATATATATACACACAAGAAGGTATGCAAAGTCCAACAATTCAATATTCTCTATTGTAATGATAATTAAAATTAGTTAAACTTAGTTGCAATTGATATATGAAGTGTTGCATTTTACTATTTATGCTGTTGTTTTGTGTCTTTCGGCTTTTCCCGGTTAGGGGTCCATTTTACTGTTTATAAGAAAACCAATATATTGAAAATGTCACTAGATGGCAGTATAATGCCATACTCAAATCATTTGGTATATTAAAGTATAGGTTCATAGGTTTATACTAGGCTATCTGCCCTAAGGCATTTATAAGCCTAGCCAAAAGTTTTGTGGCTTACTCCACCCCTAATATGAAAAAATACTGTGCCCATTAGTTTGTTGTGCCTCTGTCCAGCAGTGACACAGAGATGATTCCGGGGTAAACCTACAATCTCCCATCCACAGGTCAAGATTTCTCTTGAACAGAGCCAGCGAGGTGCTCTGCTTCACATGGACCGGGATTTTATTCCACAGCATAGGGAGTCTCTGAGTGATAAATCTATCCCTCCAGCATGTCCTATTTATATCCGTGCTAAGGTTTAAGTCGCTTGCTCTAGTGGTTTTGGTGGATTTGGATTTTTTGAGGTGGAGCATGTCCATTAATTCCGGGTTGGACATGGCCTTGTATGTCAGGCACATGTCACCCCTGAGCAGACGGTATGCGACTGAATAGAGCTGGAGTTTCTTCAATCTGGCAGCATATGACAGATTTTGGAGTCCCTTTATCCTTTTGGTGAGGAACATTTGGGGTCTCTCCAATTGCTGCAGGTGTCGGGTGAGATACATCCCGAATGGGGCATTGTACTCGATCATTGGTCTGATAAGTGAAGAGCACAGGGAACAATGACCTCACTAGATCTGGATGTGAATCCCTTCATGATCAGGTGGGCAATGTAGAAGGTCTTTCTAACCACTTTAGCAACGTGAGTGTCAAAAGAAAGGCCACTGTCAACCTGGGTCCCCAGGTCCCTGATAACCTCTTCTGTGCTTAGTGGATTGCCACCTATATGGTAGCTTGGGGTTACCTTGTTTTTCCCGAAGGGTATGACTATACATTTTTTGCCGTTTAACTTCAGGCCATGGCTCTGGCACCAGCTATCTGTTTCCGTGAGTCCCTTCTGAAGGATATCCATGTCCGATGCATTTTCCACTATGGCGCCTAGTTTGCAGTCATCTGCAAACTTTGTCAGCCAAAGTCCTCCCATGTTGGCCTGTACTTCTGAGAAGTAGATGCTGAACAATAGGGGCCAAGGACCGAGCCCTGTGGGACAGTAGCATATCGCCTACTCTGAGGTGATCTCTGCCTAACATATAAAACTATGTCAAACCCAGAGCTGTTGGACATGCTACACCTAAAGAAATCCCAATCCCTCCAAGCTACACTCTCTAGGGACCTAAACCTTGTCACCACAATAAACAGGACATGCTGGAGGGATAGATTCCTGTCCCAGAGACTTCCTATACTCTGGAACAAGCTATCCATCTATGTCAAGCAAAGTTCTTCATTAGCACTCTTCAAGAAAAATCTTGATGAGTGGATGGAAAATAGGAAATATACCCCAGGGATCACTTATGTGTCTCTGCTGGACAGTGGCACAGGAAAATAACTTTCTTGGGTGGTGTAAGCTATGGTACCTTGCTGGCTAGGCTTACGTAGGCCCTTTGGCCAATAGCCTAGTACCTACCTATGAACCTATGAAATATAAGTGATACAAAATGTGCAAAATCATAATCTCATATAGGCACGCCTAGAAATATAACAGCTTAAGGAAAGATAGGTTACACACGATTTCCTCAAACCAGTGATGGCTGAACGAAAGAAAATGGGAAATGACCAGTCTGAATGTTCACTGAGAGAGGAGAAATAAGAAAAAATAAGGGACTATAAGGAACATTAAATTTGATTGGGGGATAAAGGATTATCTGAGCAGGTAAATGGCAAAGTGGTAAAAGATTGGCACACCTGACCAGTAAATATCTTATTAGGGCTATTATCCTCAGATAAGTAGCAGTGCCCCTGGTACTGTGTGTGAGAAGAGAAGCTGTGCTACAGGTACTGCACATTCAGGTACTGTAGGAGTTTCTGTTAAATATAGTATCCACATGTCATATCAAAGAGTGGGGGTCGGGTCATGTTATTCCTTGTGTAATCAGGCTCTAACCAGTCCCTTGTTTTTACCTTTATCTACTTTTTTAACTCCTCAAGTCTTTCATCCCACCGTGTTTGAAAACTGCCATCATATTTGTACTCACCACCTTTATCTGAACATAAGAGTCATATAAGCTGTCTAGATAAAGTATGTAACAGACAACATAAAAGTTGGAAAGAGGTGAAATGTCCAAGAGCAAAAGGAATGCAGCATGGAAATTGAGGGCTGATGGCATAGAGCCTTCAGTGCATGGGTTGGTACAGTATGTACTCAGAGAGTTACTTAATCAATCCTTAATTTCACTTCAAAGATCATATATTAGCTAGCAATGCACTTCTTGTCTGATTCTTCAATGCTGATGGTCAGCCCATCTTCAGGAAAAAAGAAAAAAAGAAAAAATATTTCTCAATACTAATAATGAAAATATGTATAGGGAGGTGATGTACTCCATGTGTGGTGCAGGGGTCCCCTTGCAAAAAAAAAAAAAACGCAAAAAGATTTTTGCTAAATGCCTTGTCACATTATATGTTGAAATGGTTGTTTTTTTTCTTTTCTGTACCCCACACAATGGAATTTAGTAGTGGCAAAATAAACAGTTATCTTATGCTGAAAACAAACAGCATGCCTTGAATCTGTAAAATGAGTGACTACATATTCATCAACTACTTTGAACAGGATTAGGGACAGTTTACTGGTACAGAATTACATTAATTACACTTTGTTGGCTAGTATTGATTGCAAACCTGACTCTTAACCTCATAGCTTCCCAGACAATTCCTTCATTCCTACAACAAAGCTGTCCCCTCCCTGAAATGTAATTATTCTCTCTCTCTTTCTAGCTGAAACACACTCTTTGAATCATAAATATTATGCTGTTACCTGCAATAATAGGAGATGAAATAACATGCTTCTAGTTTACTGCACATCCTCTACAAACCTCATGTAAGCACACAGTATCCTAGTGAGGATCATAGTTTGCTGTCCTCTCCTCTATGGCTAGGTGGTGGCTTTAACCTGAGAAATTAGTCTATTAAAAGCCTACTTACCTATTTATCAGTTATCAATATGTGACTGATGACTGCATACTTATAACACATGAGGACCATGTCCATGTCCAGTGATAGATAATTAGATATACTGTGTTTTACATGTGGTCCTGCTTTTCAACAAATGTTGAGTCTTTCGGCTTTTCCCGGTTAGGGGTCGCCACAGCAGAACTCCGATCCACTAATGATTGGCAGTAGATTTTTACATGCCGAGTTGCCGGCCCTGATGCACAACTTTCAACGAAGGTATGCCCATTCACGCATGTCTCCACACAGAAGACGCTCTAGCTGAGAATCGAACAGGACAACGTCTTACTGTGAGGTGACAACACTACCGCAGCACCACCACCGCATTATATGTTTATTTTAATTCAGATGTGATGTTATAAAATAGCTGATAATTATGAAACATCAGTCACCAAGTAACATGACTGATCAACTTCTTTTGGTATTAGTACTTTTTATTCCAAAAGTTCCCCATATACAATTTTCTTCAGTCATCCCCTTATCTTGTAAACAAATGTCTAACACTTTTTTGCATGTTTGTCACAAGATGATTGTTGTTTTATAAATGGTATCTTTCTTTGGCTACAAAAAATGTATTGGATATGAAAAGTTACTACTGTTTATTTTATCTATTTCCAATTTGTTATCTAGGTAGGTGGGCTGCCCCACACTCCATTTTCATCCACAACACAGGCCCATTAGCACAAATGCATACAATTATAATAATGGCAGTAAAGTACATTATCAACACAATTAATCAAGAATGTAGTAACATAGTTAAGAATACATGAAAGCATTTACCAGAATATGTGTACAAATCATGCAGTTATATTACACGAGGCACTGGATATTCAAGAATACAGTGTTTTTAAGTCATACTGAGGCTGCTTTTTGCCAGTTTTCCAAAATACAAGTGCAGTCGCCTTCATTTTCTTTACTCTTAAATGCTGAAAACATTTGCTGTTGTCTGACCTCTGCTGGTAGATGATCCCATGTGGAGGGTCCAGACTTTGTTAATGCTTTTTCACTAGTTCAGCTTTGAACTGAGGTTTAACCAGGGAGGTGACTTATTTATTATTGTCCCTTATGGAGTAAGTTTGATTTCTAATATGTAAGTCTGACGTTAGGGAGAACAAGCCCCTCACTTTATTATTTCAAATAGGAGTGTGCGCAGGAGAAAGTTTGCAATACAATGCTCAGATAATCTATTGAGTCCTTTGGGAAGGTTGGAGTGGTGAGTGTGGAGATTTCCAGTGAAAAAATCAAGAGGCAGCACCATATAAAGCGAAGGAGACTTTATTCACATAAAACACATCCAGATATAAATTAGTAAGCGCTTTTGCATTCCTAAGAACGCTTCTTAAGACTTGATAATTTTACCAGCAAAAAGATTCAGCACAATTACAGCACAATGGCACTAAATATACAGAACCAACTGATATTGCCAACATCCTGGCAGATAGGTTTAGTGCTAACTTTACCCCCATCTCACCCCCTGGGGGGCCATCTCTATACTGGAAGAATGCAAAGTTCCTGTAATCACGGCTGCACAGGTAAAACACACACTCTCCAAAGCCAAGAACACAGGATCCATGGGACCTGACAATATCCCTGAACTACAGAATGAACTGGCACCCTACCTAAGTACCATGTTCAATCATAGCCTCAACTCAGGCTTTGTGCCCACTGAATGGCGCACAGTGATGGTTATCCCACTCCACAAAGGGGGAGCCACCACGGACCCTGGAAACAACCGCCCCATTAGCCTGATGAGCCTGGTCTGCAAGGCCATGGAATGTATCATCATGGAACTCATAAACAAAGACATTGGTAATCTCCAAACTCTGGACCCTACCCAGTTCGGGTTTGCAAAAGGCAGATCATGTCTCCTAAACCTGATTGACTTCTTTGAAGCAGTCACCAAAGCCAAGATCTCACCAAGGCTTTCAACACCATCTCCCACTCTGGAATTATAGATAAGCTCACTAAACTAGGTATAAATCCCTATGTCACAAGATGGGTTGCCAACTGGCTCATGGACAGAACCCACACTGTGAAAGTAGCAGACTCGAAATCCGACATCAGACCAGTGACAAGTGGAGTACCACAGGGTTCAGTCCTGGGTCCTCTCCTGTTTGGTATCTACTTCTCTGAAGTACAGGCTAACACAGAAGGTCTTTGGCTAACAAAGTTTGCAGATGACTGCAAACTAGGAGCCATAATCAAAACTCCTAAGGATGTGGACATACTACAAAAGGGCCTCACTGAGACAGATGCCTGTTGTCAAAGCCATGGCCTGAAGCTCAATGCTAAAAAGTGTATCGTCATCCCCTTTGGTAAAAACTCTGTTCCCATGAACTACCACATAAGTGGTAGTCTACTTAATGCCGAAAGTGTGATAAGAGACCTTGGGACACAGGTGAGACAGTAGTCTCTCCTTTGATAATCACATCGCCACAGCGGTCAGGAAATCCTTCTATGTGGCTCACCTCATCACAAAAGGTTTCTCATCCAGAAAGAAAGAGGTCATTGTTCCTCTCTACTCATCACTCATTAGACCCATTATAGAGTACAACGCCCTTTTTGGTATGTACCTCACAAGACATCTACAACAACTGGAAAGGCCACAGAAATACCTCACAAAGAGGATTACTGGCCTCAAACAGATGCCCTCATGAACCGTCTCAAAACTACAGCTTTACTCCATCGCATATCACCTACTCAGGGGCAATCTCTGCCTAACATACAAAGCTATGTCAAACCCAGAGCTGTTGGACATGCTCCACTTAAAGAAATCCCAATCTCTCTGAGCTACATGCTCTAGAGACCTAAACCTTGTCACCACAATAAACAGAACATGCTGGAGGGATAGATTCCTGTCCCAGAGACTTCCCATACTCTGGAACAGACTACCTATCTATGTCAAACAGAGCTCCTCATCAGCACTCTTCAAGAAAAATCTTGATGATTGGATGGGAAATAGGAAATTCACCCCAGGGATCACTTTTGTGGTTCTGCTCGACAGGGGCACAGGAAAATAATTTTCTTGGGTGGCGAAAACCAGGGTACCTTTTTGGCTAGGCTTATATAGGCTCTAGGGCTAATAGCCTAGTACCTACCTATGAACCTATGATTCAGTTTAAATACATCCTAGTATTGCACTAATTGACTATTCAGCCAATCACATCATTCTGTAATTTAAAAAACTAGTCTCTAATGCATATATTACTTCTTCATATTGAAACTTTATTAGCAATTTATCTTAACAACTTTCTTACATATTTATATATATATATATATATATATATATATATATATATATATATACATATATATATATATATATATATATATGTGTGTGTGTGTGTGTGTGTGTGTGTGTGTGTTTATATATATATATATATATATATATATATATGTGTGTGTGTGTGTGTGTGTGTTTATATATATATATATATATATATATATATATATATATATATATATATACATGTATATGTGTGTGTGTGTGTTTATATATATATATATATATATATATATATATATATATATATATACATACAAGAAGGTATGCAAAGTCCAACAATTCAATATTCTCTATTGTAATGATAATTAAAATTAGTTAAACTTAGTTGCAATTGATATATGAAGTGTTGCATTTTACTGTTTATGCTGTTGTTGTGTCTTTTGGCTTTTCCCGGTTAGGGGTCCATTTTACTGTTTATAAGAAAACCAATATATTGAAAATGTCACTAGATGGCAGTATAACGCCATACTCAAATCACTTGGTATATTAAAGTACGACACATAAAAATTTTATAAAAAGTTATAAAAACTCAGTATCAGATAAATCATTGTCTCTTTACTCAACAGTCTAAAAAATTATTACTTCTATCTTAGAACATCTCGTCAATGCTAACTAAATAATGTGTAAGGGAGAGTATATATATATATATATATATATATATATATATATATATATATATATATATATATATATTAAAACTCCAGTGTAGTATAACTGTTTATATACACATCTCATATATGTGTATACGACTAGGTTATATCTATTGCAAGTTATTGACTAAACCTATCCATATGTACAAGGCAAAAAGTGGTTTAAATACATTATGTTATCTGAAAGCTGAGCTTAAAGTGAATTCCTTTCTTACATATCATATGAAAATGAATTTTCAGCTATATGTTCAATGGGTAAATGGTCTATTTGCCAGGAAAGGTTTCAAAGAAACGTTCTCATTTAATCCATGTCCTTTATCTGCTTGTGGCTTCAAAATCCATTTATTTTCTTCTTTTTCTGTATGATTCCTAATATTCCCTAGTCTGATATTCTTTGTTATCATCTCTATAGCTAAGAAAGCAAACTTATGGGTCAAATCATTGCTTATGGTGTGACTAGCTAATGCATTACGATCATCTTCTCTATGAATGGCATATATATGTTCTCTGACTCTTTCTCGTAGAGTCCTATTCACCTTTCCTATATAAAATGAAGTACATTTCTGACATTGGGCCAAATATATCAGATCACGTGATTTACAGTCGGCATAGTGTTGGAATGTATAGCCATTGCCTGCGTCATTCCCATTTGCCATGTATGAACATTTATTACAATTTCTACATGCAAATGTACCTTTCCTTTCTGATTGTACCCTATGTATCGTATTCTTGTCATAACATAACATAACATTCTTTTTAACGACTTAGTATTCTTATAGGAATATCTGGGTTGAGCCCCTACTATTCCTAAAATTGTTTCATCTACTGTCAGTATGTTCTTCTCTCTAATAAATTATCCGTTTAATTTTTACTTCGTGGTGGTTCCAGTGATTCATCATACTGTCAGTATGTTCCAATATTTTCTCACTATCTCCCTTATTCTATTGTTATTGCTAGTATATGGAATGGTGAGTCTGTTGGTTTGTGAGGATATATTGCTTCTCCTTCCTCCCTCATGACTATTATCTCTGTTAAAGAAGGGTTTACCCCCTTCCTTGTCTTTCCACAACCACATTCTCAAGTAACTCATTACATTCACTGGTCTTATACCCTCTTGCCTTAAACTCATTTCTCAGGGTAATTAAAGTATCACTGAAGGCTGAATCCTCGCTTGCCAGTCTAGAAGCTCTTAATGCCTGACTCTTCACTACACACACACACACACACACACACACACACACACACACACACACACACACACACACACACACACACACACACACACACACACATAAACTATTGCAGGTGTGAAAAACTTTATTTGCAGAGGCAGAGTGATGAGGATGGTGGAATCTATTCTGTTGTCTTTCCTACTATCTAGGTGAAAAGAAGAAAGGCTTCATGTATGCCAAGATGCATCATTTTGTTTCAGTGTTTAGTACTAAGTAGTGGCATGGTGGGTGGTAAGTCACAAAATGAACCAAGAACCAAACATAGAAGGTAAATACTGCAGGAGACACAAGGGAAGCCGCAAAAAAAAAAAAAAAAAAACCTTTATTCAATCAAACCTGAGCGCTTTTGTAAGGATATAACACAACTTCAGTATCTAATCAAAACTTCACACATCTGATTTTAAATAACACTCCTAATAGGTCACATGATAAAAGACACATCTACTCAGGTGCAATCATATTTAAAAAAAAAACATTATCTGGTTACAAAAAATACAGAATACAACTTATAAAAAAACTACACATAATATTAAAACAATTAACGATAAATATAGAATGAATAAAATTGTAACAACTTAAAACATAATAAGACATCAGCCTAAGAATGCTGGCAATGGAAACAGTGTAATTTAGCCCTGGGGACACTGTGGCATTTAATTTCAACTGCCAATATAGTTCTTTACGTTCTATTAAATCACGCCATGGTCCTGCCAGGGAACGTTTATACACAGTATCTATTCTAAAAAATAAAAACTCATGATTCGGGTAGTTTTTCACATGACATTATAAAGAATTTGTGTTTTTCTTGTGTTTGATATCATATATGTGTTCGTAAAGCCTCTCTTTGAAAAGACGGACAGTCTTACCAACATAGAAACTAGGGCACTGTTGGCACAAAGCTAGATATATAATACCTGCTGATTTACAAGTACAATGAAACCTAGTACTAATTAAAGTGTTATTCACTAATACTTCTATATTCTCCAAAATGAATGGGCACTGTATACAAGTGCCACATTTAAAAGCACCACCTGCTCTTTCACTAATATTAACAAATGTTGTTTCCTTGATTTCTAATAAATTTTTAATACAGCTATCTCTTCTAGGGACACATCTAGGCCCATTGCCTAAATATCAGTGATCCCATCAAAGGCTTTAAAAATAACACAATTTCATGGTGGGTGGTAACCCCAATATCACTGTATTAATATTCTTATACCTCAAGTAATAGAAAGTTATACTATATTTTTTGAGACCGATATGGAGGAGAGGGTAATAAACATATGTTTTGCTTTCTTTTTGGCAAGTAGAGTGACTTTGTACTAGCTATTGCCAATAATTTGATCAAAAATAGAAATCTGAGCATTGACTACTCCAATATATATAAAAGGAACAAGAATGGGGAACAAACTCACTGCCAGAATTAAAGAATATAGACTGACTGTGTATAACCTGTGTCTATTTCATTCTGGGAAAGGGTGTTGGGGGACAGGAATGGACAGTGTAATGTATTATGCATCGTTTCCTGGGGGGATTTGTATTAATTTATTAAAGCAGCCACCACTGACTATAGCTGGAAACCACCAACCACATTAGCATTATTGTTTTCCTTTCAGCTGACTTATGGAAATCAGTTGAAAGGAATGAGTAAATCTTTCACACACACACGCACACACGCACACACGCACACACACACACACACACACACACACACACACACACACACACACACACACACACACACACACACACACACACACACACACACACACACACACACACACACACACACACACACACACACACACACACAAACTGGCTCTTCTGTTGTGGTTTCTTGTGTGCACTTGTACATACAAGCAAATTGAGAGCAAGCAGAGGCGTATTCGCATGGACTGAACTATTTGAAGACACCTATTAATGGTGAAATCAGACTAAGAGATACCCACATCCATATCACAGCTATTAGCTATTTGAGCCACAAGGGATGACTGGCAGAAATTCACAGTTACAACTCTTCATGTTTCATCTACAGCTTCATTCTTTATTAGCAGTCTGTTCGTCCATCCATTCACCCATCCGCAACCTCCTTTTCCCCATCTTTGTACATAGGACAGTGACACAAGTGAAATATTTACCTGTTACCAGTAACAATAAATAACCTAGAGCCCATTTATATTTTACTAAGGCAAAAATGTGCACTAAAGTAAAATCAACAGAAAAGGTAGCATATTATATTTGTGTGTTGGGGATGGAAGGAACACTGCATGCATGCATGCAGGTATGTACAGTCCAATACAATTCTAGACATTACACTGCAATCCTAGGGATGTAAAACATACTGTCAAATTTTCTGCTTTTAATACATTAGACAAATGAAAAGCTTCTTGGAGTTCCTTGTGTTTACAGAGAATTCACAGGAGCATAAAGGAGCATAAAAGTAATAAAATTGTATGTTTCATTCATATGGATAATATGCAATCCAGCTTTTCAATGCATAGGAGTGTGGACTGAATTTGTGTGTTAAACATGTTCACAAGCATAGTGAACACATATAAGACACATGCTGATTTCCCCAACATCCAGATGCTTAGTAACATCCTTTCATTTCTGGTGCCCAGCTCTTAATCCTTGGCAGTAGCTCACTAAACATGGAGATGTGGACACAACTGTCACTCATCAAATACAGAGGCTGAATACTGTGCTGCAGAGGTCCTGCTGTTGTCTCATACATGTTCCTACGATCACCTTTTAGCCACAGTTCCTTGCCACTGTCTCGGTTACTGAGATAATGAACAGGGCCCATTTAGACTCTTGTCTGCACCCTCTTCCAAAATATAGGAAAATCTCACCAGAGATTGAACTAACAAAAGCACATGCTAGGCATTTCCAGGACAGTCTCACTACATGTTTGAATCTTTTGTGTATATCCACTGTCCTACCTATATGAACTAACCCACCACAAAGTAGTGATCAACTGACAGACCTTTTTGCACAACATATGCCTGTAGAGCTGACCTCATGAGTACACAATTGTTCATTGGCTTATGACCAATGGTGATGCGATACCATGTAAACTGACGAGCAACTCTGAGTTTGAACATGGATTTTATTATGCATAGTCCAAGATGAGCACACACGTCAGTAACATTTTGCCATTTGAGTTTAGATCAGACAAGCCATTCCTCCTAGTCATACCCCTTCAGGTATCTCCATCATTCCCCTTGTGAACTTTGAAGTCCCACAGTAGAACTGCAGAGACATTAGGCAGTAGCCCATCATGCTTTGCTGCCAGTCTCCAAAAAAGGCTGAATACTCAAAAAGCTGTTAATGTCCATATGCACAAACAAAAGCTATTATCTTTTCTTTATGCAACTCACAATTGCATTTAGGCAACTCTGTTGTCTACTAGCACAAATTCCAACCATACAGTACCCAGACAGAGACTGGTGATTGTCTCCATATCAACCTGAGGCTTCTCCTGAGGGCAAATCTAATGCAAACAAGACGATACATCCATGACTGAGAAGTTTTGTTGCTTCCAGAACCATTGTTCTGTGTAAAGGCAAGACCCACTATATCTAAATAGAAGTTTCAGCCTCATACACAAGCTTTGGCTACTGTCCCAGCAGTGAGGGGACATCCCACTTTCAAAGAGCCAAATTCCATTGCAAGAGTCTAGGCCTTCCTCATCCATCCTACATTTACTTGCCATTTGACTGAGATCATATATCTTCCTCACTCTTTACAATAACAATCAAATTACATATACATTATACAGAAAAATATGATTATTTAATCAATCCTGTAATTGCATTTTAATAAGAGGTACATTGGAACAGCTATTAACTTATTCTGACTTCTTAAGCTGTTTAAATCCTTACAATCTATTACAAAAGTTATAATAATGAGTTGTTTAAAATGTTAATGCATTAGGGATAGAAGATGGCATTAATATAATGCAAAATACCTGGTCCATCAAGCCCACTCACTTTTCTGCCTTGATCTCATTTCAAATTGTATTGTAATTAAAATACAGATTATTGTTTTTGAAAAAAACAAATTAAAAAAATTAAAAACTACAGATGACACTGTGTTTGATGGACAGCTATCATGACTGTTTCTTTTTCATGTATTTTTACATATTTAACATAGATGTTTTAAAAAGCCCACTTTTTCCTGTTCTGCTATGGTGGAGATGCTGCTGTCACCAACTACAACCATCTTGTAGTGATACTGTTGTGCATTACTTCATTCATTCTTCCTCCCTGTTTATTTAATGTTTTCTGTTGCTGGTGCCTTCTAGTTCTGAAAATACACTACCATCCCACAAATAGTTTAATCCTGTTATTAACCCAATTACATGCCTCATACTCTCTCTCTCTCACTGTCTCTGTCATACATTCCTTCTTCTAAACATCCACACGCAGACACACACACACAGGCACACACACACACACACGCACACACATGCACGCACACGCGTGTGCGCGCTCATGTACTCACATACATATATACAAGCATGCACAGACCTTTTTTGTTCACCCCACAGCTGTCTGCCATTAGCTGTGTTCTGAAGGCCATATTAAGTCTTTCAGTCTGACACTGATTTTTAAATGGTTGAGGGAAAATATCAGAAGGGTCTAGCATTTGTATCACATTTGAATTGAATTGACAAGAATTATAGTTTACCATGATTTACAAAATACTAACTCAAGTTTGCCAAGTGATAAACCATAATTGTTACGGTAACTCTGAGGGGCTATGGGTTTTAACTACCACATCTCTGCCAACAAGACTGAATGATCAGTAAGCCCGATCTGATTACACTGAAAACATTTTACTCCAAGATATGAGTTTTCACGAATTAAAGTAACTACGTAAATAAATTTACTACGAATACACCTATAAGTGCCCAATTTTATAATGCAGTAATCCAATGCTGTAGCCAAATGAACAAACGACCAAAGTAAAATAAAACACTTGTTTTTATTCTACAAATACGAAAAAAATAAACAAAAAATTGAACAGAGTTAAGCGTTTTCACCCAACATCACAGGGTTTCCTCAGTACTCACAAAACAATTAAGCTCAGACCCTTAAATGTCTTTTTTGGCGCCAACACAATTTCAAATATTTAAAGTGACACCATTGTGTTACCACTCTATACATGGCATTAATAATACAAATAACCATGAAAAATATAAATATAATGAAAAATATAGTAAAAATATAGTAAAAATACAAGTAGTCTAAAACCTACATCTCTACAGCTGCCACTAGTACAGTACATACTACTTCATGTGTGAAATGTATACTATAAATAAAAATGATGATGAAATATTGACAAGGTGATCATATTACTTCCTATGAATACTTGTAAATAAATACTTCAAAATACTGTTCTAAGTCTATCTACTATTCTGTAAAAACAAAATATGTAAAACTTGATTGACAATGATAAGTACATTTGTTAACAAAAAAAAATATGGAAAATGTAACAAAAATATTATTGCATCGATGCAGTATATGTATACATACACAAAAATTGAATAAGAATATAAAAATATGAACTGTTACATTTAAAAATATGTGAATATAATAATGCTAATATTACAAAGTAGATTTTGTCACCATGTTAAAAAATGTTAAGAATCTTATTAAATAATGTATAGAAAATCTATGTAAAATCTATATAAAATCTATATGAAATCTATATAAAATCTACAGTTCCTGTAAGGGCTGTGATACTGAATAATTTATATATTAAAACTAAATAATTTATATATTAAAACTACAATTTATTATTGATTGTAGGATATAATAGGGGTTTAATCGATATGTGGTCATTTAAACCTGGGGGGGGTGGTGGCATCTAAATAAATTTGCCACCATACCTCTCTATAGCTTAACAGACTTTTAATATCTCCTCCCTTGGGGCTAGGTTTTAATATTTCTAAAATGATAAATTTAAAATAATGGTCCTCTCCTTCATAAAAAATGTGCTTATATAACACATTATTCATGTCTTTTGTTTTAATACTATAGGAATGGTCGTAAATTATTTTTCTAAAATGCCTCTCAGTCTTACCAACGTAAAAACTGGAGCATTTTTGACATATGCTTAAATAAATTACCAATTTACTATTACAATTTCCTAACTTACTATAAACACAACTTTTTAATTCATTGTTTAAATTAATTATAAGTTCATCAGACATGTATTTACATTGGTTACATGTGCCACATTTTAAACTTCTATTTGTCACATTATTTCTGTCCGTCTTTACTTCTTTCTTGTATTCCTCCATTTTCTTGATATTGTTCCCCATTTTAAAGATAAAATTGGGTTTCGTACCTATTACTTTTGTGGTTTGAGCATCATTAAATACTAGGTGCCATGAGTCACATATAATTTGTTTAATGAAACTGGCTGCCATTTTGTACTGAATCATGCATGATTTTTTGTACTTATTACTAGAAATCAAATCTGTTTTCCCCATTGTTAAATCTGTATCTATTACTTGTCCTCCAGAGTTGTTACCTAACAATGGTTGATATCTAGTGCCCCTGAATTCAAAAATATATTTCATAGTAGACTCCATCATATTGTTAGGGTATCCTCTTTGTAAAAACAATTTTTTATATACTCTAACTCCACACTTAGATCTTCATCATTTGAAGTCATACGTGCTGAGCGAATACATTGACCCTTAAAAATATTGTTTTTTAATTTCTCAGGATGGCAGCTAGTGTAATGTAGATAACTATTGGAAAATGTATCCTTTCTGTAAATGGATGAAGATACTTGTTGTGTTTTATATTTGATTAAAGTATATAAATAAGGTACGCCAATGTTGTTGTAAGAGTATGTGAATTTCAAATAATCACTACTTGAGTTTAAAAAATGGATAAATGTCTCTAATAATGTCTCATCTGCTCCCCATAAAATGTAAATATCATCTAAAAACCTTGAGTAATATTTGACGTGTTTATAAAATTCACTTGTAAATAAGATGTTGTCTTCCCAATAAAGCATTACCAGATTAGCGTATATTGGGGCACATGCAGCGCCCATAGCAACACCTCTAATCTGTTTGAAGAGTTCTCCTTCAAAATAGATGTAATTGTTATCAAGAACTATGGACATCATTTCCTGTAATAAACATATATTGTTCCATTCAATACCAGTATGTTTCCTTATACTATTACTAAAAGCTTCGAGTCCTTTGTCCTTCGGGATACAGGAAAACAAATCTATCACGTCGATAGTTAAAAATATTACGTTGTCTAAATTGATATCTTTTGGAAAATTCATTAAAAATATCCATGAATCTTTGACCATATGAGGCACATTTTCATAAGTAAATTTCAATTTTGAATCAATATATCTCCCTATTGGGAAAGTTTTGGAATTACTGCCTGACACGATCGGTCTAAAAGGGGGATCAGAGATGTCTTTGTGTATCTTAGGGATACCTACAAATGTAGCCAATTGTGGAAATTCCACCCTCAAAAAATTGTATTCATCTCTAGTGATCCTTGCTTCTATACAATATCCTTCTATATATGAATCTATTCTAAGATAAGCTATATTAAGCTCATTGATTGAAATGGAAATGTAATTACCAGAATGATGTAAGATGTCATACATTTTCATAATATACCGAAAATTGTCATATAAAACTATACCACCCCCTTTGTCAGGCTTCATCACTCTAATATTCTTGTCATTCATAATTGTATTTAATAAATTGATGTCTTCTGTAGTCAGATTACTATGTTTAGTCATTTCATTCAGATTCTTATGTTCATGATAAATTTTCCTTAATGTGATTTTTTTCATATAAATCAACTTTCGGATGAAAAGGTAGAATGAATACACTCACTTTTTTTAAAACAGAAGCTTGATTGTCATCTTGTAATCTTGTTTTATTCTCATTAGTCTGTGTGTTGTTAAAAAACATGTCTAAATTGATTTTTCTGATATATTTTTTAAAATCTATAATAATATGTACTAAGTTGAATCTGGGGTTAGGTATAAATTTCATTCCTTTACTGAATAGGTTGAAATGTTCCTTTTCGATATCACAATCTGTGTAGTTAAAAATGTTAAAATTATCAAATGTATGTACATTACCTTCAACTTTGATATCTTTATTCTTGTTGCTATAGTCTTTACTTGACACCAAGTCTTGGTTGATATTTAATTCCATTGATTTCTTGTGTCTCTTACATAACCCTGGTTGCCATTTCGATACGGTTGTATCGATTGTTTCCCTCCTCTCTGAAAATCCTTTTTGTTTGTGTATCCTTTGTTATATTTATACACTGTATTATTTCCCCCTTGCTCAAACTCTCTATTCTCATCCCTTAATTGTGTGTTGTAATACATGTGTTTATTGTCGTTTCTTCTAACTTCATTGTTTGGCCATATATAGGCTTTATTTGAATTATAATGTTCACTGTCCCTTTTCATTTTGTTAGTTTTACGTTTGTTAGTGTTACTAATGTGTTTATTTGCTTCATTAAATTGCTTATTGTATAAGTTCTCCCATTGAGGGAATAATAAGTCATTTAATATATTGTTATTCAGTGTCTCTGCTTCCAATATACATTTACTAAGTTTTTCATCATTATATTTCATTAATAACTGCATAAATTTAAAACCACAACCATCAAAAAAATTGTTAAATTCCGTCTTTAAATTTTCAGAATAGTCCAAACCTAGAGATAACTTGAAAAATCTCAAACCTTTGGGGACCATTTTCATATCAATATTTTTAGACAGATAAACATTGTCCATTCTCAAATCATTAATGTTTTTCAGTTTTTTTCCAAGCTTATAAATCAATGTCCTTAGATTATCATTTTCATAATTTTCAAATAAAATATCATTGTCATTCTCTCTAAAATCATTCATTTTATGATTAAACAGTAAAAAATTATTAAATCTATTTTCCTTGTCAAGTCCATTTCTTGGTTCAGTCAACAATTCTGACCCAGAAACAATTTTATCAGTACCTTTATTATGAATAGATTGTCCAGCAGCTGTAGAGTATGTTTTTGTAGGTAAGGTTCTTTTTGGTTTCGTTCCTATCCTCGTAGCCTCATCATTTATATCATATAAAGAAAAGTCAAAAGTGAAATTGGAGAGGTGGATTTTACTACGATTCTGTGAATCGTTGATGTCTAATGCATTAATACTTCTCCCCATTTGTCCATTAGGTATCTCTAAGCTGTCCGATGAAACGTTGACAGCCTGTTCATCCGTTCTAGATATACCATTAAAAATAACATTACCTTTGTTAGTTAAACATTTGGAAACTGGACTGTAATTCCCAATAGGGGAATTAAAAGTGTCCAAACTATCCATGTTAACTCGCTGAGGTCGCGATGTAGTTGCCCTGCTTACAGCGGGTTTGTCGGATGTTTGTGCTACTACACCACTTTGTAGTAGCTGTTTCACTAAGAGTGTAAGGTGTTTTAATTCACCCTTGAGTCCAGAAAGCTCATCTTGTATTTTGGTCAAATCGTTAATGTTCGTAGGCTGGGTTTGTGCCATTAGCTCGCCACTTGTAGACAGTGCACCGGTGTGTTCCATAGCAGCCAGGATAACAACTTGTAAAATCCACTAATTAAAGTAACTACGTAAATAAATTTACTGTGAATACACCTATAAGTGCCCAATTTTATAATGCAGTAATCCAATGCTGTAGCCAAACGAAAAAACGACCAAAGTAAAATAAAACACTTGTTTTTATTCTACAAATACGAAAAAAAATAAACAAAAAATTGAACAGAGTTAAGCGCTTTCACCCAGCATCACAGGGTTTCCTCAGAACTCACAAAACAATTAAGCTCAGACCCTTAAATGTCTTTTTTGGCGCCAACACAATTTCAAATATTTAAAGTGACACCACTGTGTTACCACTCTATACATGGCATTAATAATACAAATAACCATGAAAAATATAAATATAATGAAAAATATAGTAAAAATATAGTAAAAATACAAGTAGTCTAAAACCTACATCTCTACAGCTGCCACTAGTACAGTACATACTACTTCATGTGTGAAATGTATACTATAAATAAAAATGATGATGAAATATTGACAAGGTGATCATATTACTTCCTATGAATACTTGTAAATAAATACTTCAAAATACTGTTCTAAGTCTATCTACTATTCTGTAAAAACAAAATATGTAAAACTTGATTGACAATGATAAGTACATTTGTTAACAAAAAAGAATATGGAAAATGAAACAAAAATATTATTGCATCGATGCAGTATATGTATACATACACAAAAATTGAATAAGAATATAAAAATATGAATTGTTACATTTAAAAATATGTGAATATAATAATGCTAATATTACAAAGTAGATTTTGTCACCATGTTAAAAAATGTTAAGAATCTTATTAAATAATGTATATAAAATCTATGTAAAATCTATATAAAATCTATATGAAATCTATATAAAATCTACACTTCCTGTAAGGGCTGTGATACTGAATAATTTATATATTAAAACTAAATAATTTATGTATTAAAACTACAATTTATTATTGATTGTAGGATATAATAAGGGTTTAATCGATATGTGGTTATTTAAACCTGGGGGGGGTGGTGGCATCTAAATAAATTTGCCACCATACCTCTCTATAGCTTAACAGACTTTTAATATCTCCTCCCTTGGGGCTAGGTTTTAATATTTCTAAAATGATAAATTTAAAATAATGGTCCTCTCCTTCATAAAAAATGTGCTTATATAATGCATTATTCATGTCTTTTGTTTTAATACTATAGGTATGATCGTAAATTCTTTTTCTAAAATGCCTCTCAGTCTTACCAACGTAAAAACTGGAGCATTTTTGACATATGCTTAAATAAATTACCAATTTACTATCACAATTTCCTAACTTACTATAAACACAACTTTTTAATTAATTGTTTAAATTAATTATAAGTTCATCAGACATGTATTTACATTGGTTACATGTGCCACATTTTAAACTTCTATTTGTCACATTATTTCTGTCCATCTTTACTTCTTTCTTGTATTCCACCATTTTCTTGATATTGTTCCCCATTTTAAAGATAAAATTGGGTTTCTATTACTTTTGTGGTTTGAGCATCATTAAATACTAGGTGCCATGAGTCACATATAATTTGTTTAATGAAACTGGCTGTCACGTTGTACTGAATCACGCATGATTTTTTGTACTTATTACTAGAAATCAAATCTGTTTTCCCCATTGTTAAATCTGTATCTATTATATAAGATATGAGTTTTCCCCTTTATCCTGTACACCATACCTCTCAACTGTCCAGATTTTCCCAGAATGTCCAGTTTTTAGCCTCATATTTTTAGTCTGTTCCTCATAAAATTAATAATTTTCTGGCCAATCATTGATGATTGAAGTCACTAAATAATTACATACATTTGAATTTCAGACTTTATATACTTCAGAAAATTCATGCTAACACAAATGCTATTACTCTATAAACTTTCTAAGTTTATAAAAACAATATTTAAAATCTGCTCTTATTTTTGGGCTTTTGTTACGTTATTATTTTGGGCTTTGTCCAGATTTACTGTGCTAAGAGGTTAAGAGGTATTTTATACACCCTGCTGTGAATGTTTAGACTGCTCCATGTAGGTTCCCTTGTCCCTATGAATTTTGCTGCATACCCTCTTTTTTAGTTTTGATTTGCAGAAAATCTGGCCACTTTGTTGTAAGTATTGTCTAGCTTAGTTAGGAGAGACGTTTGGATGTTGGTGAGGATCTGAAAACTGTACAATAGGCTTGGTAGGAGACATGCATGAGAGAGGGAGACTTTAGCTTTGTTTGATAGGACCTCTTTATTTCTCTATAAGAGCTTGAGTTTTTGATGGGTTTTCTTAATACAATTAACATGCTAATCAAATTTCAGTTGGTCATCTATCATGACCCCAAAAAGTTTTGTGTTGGGTTCAACTATGATATGTGTTTTATTTAGAGCATGGATAGTAAAAGTGGATTTAAGGTTGTGTAGGTTTTTGGGAAGAAAAAATAAGAGTTTGGTTACTCCCATATGGGAGACAACTAGCATTTAAAAGTAGTGTCTTAACATCTACTCATCCACCTAAGAAAGTGCTTCTTTTTGCAGTATGATTACTCATACACATTGTCATCTGCTTTTCTTCCATGCCCTCTTAAATTGTATCTATAAGCATCAGAAATAAGTCTAAAATCCACATTAGTCAATCTGAGTCTGTAGATTGCCTTACCTATAAGTACCAGAGTTAAAAACTCTCACCCATTTCCTTTAGTCAGTTTGATGCTGACTACAAACCTTTTTAAATGCCCCAATAAAAGCTCAAAGTCATCCATCTCTTTATGCTGAAGAAACAATTTGGCACTGACCTTGGTACCTAGGGCTAGATTTTCACACCCAGTACTTGAATGTCTCTGATAAAGGGCAAGCATTGCTCTCTAATGTAAATGCTATTTCTCCATTTCTTCTTGTCTCTTATACTTACTTTCCACCTCAAACTGTTCCATTCTCTCAGCTGCTTCAAGATGTTTTACCTCCAGCTCTTGCTCTAGTATTTTCCATTAAATTTGTGTGTTAAGGTCACCTGAGGATTGCTTGGTTGATTTGTTTTGCTGCAAGATCTGTACTTATAGCCACTACCTGGTTGTCTTTAATTTCAGTGGATGACACTGAAGCTGCATGCAAAGGATGCCATCATGGCTTCCTTGGACAGACTGGCATATGAAATGTGCCGTGTTTTGTGCTTTGTAGTCAACTGTCACACTGATGTTTTTCTATACTCCATCAAGTTTATTTCTGCTTGTTTCCGTAAATACTTTAATAAATAAAATAACTACTGCACATAAGATACTGCTGTGTCGTTACCCTGCTCTGAAAGGTATACACAATGTTTGGTAACCAAAATATTTTTCCTGGCTGTGTAATCCCAATTTACAAGATGCAGTGACTGCTGACTAATTAATATGTCATGGCCTGGGGCAGTAGGTTTTGACTCTTGCACATCTGCTATGAAACATGAAAGTGAACTGTATGAACAATATGAGCTCTGAATCCCACTTCCAGTGCAATCATACTGAAACTAATTAAAACCTGACCACAATTACTTTGTAAGCTAATAAATAAATTAGCAACCATAAATATTTATAGTAGAATAATACAATTATTTACTTGGAAATTAATATGTTAAAACATTTCTTTTATAAATAAATATGCAAGTAGCGCAGATTTTGCACAGTGAATTGCAAATAAACATTTACATGACTAGATAACATTCAGAAAGCAATAGCTGTCAGCTAACCAGTCTTTCAGGTGTTCTGCTAAAAGTTTAATATTTGACAGTTAGAATCCTAAAAACTCAAAATAATAATAATAATAATAATTCTGACCCTGCAGGTAAAGCAGCAAAGTATAAAACTCACTGTTACACATTGAAAGCAATTTGTAGGAGACAAGCTCCCTGCACCTTCCAATATGTTGAGCTGCAACCATACTCTCCCACTATATATATATATATATATATATATATATATATATATATATATATATATATATATATATATATATATATATATATATATATATATATATATATATATATATGTATATATGGGTCTAGGACACATGCTCGACTAGCATATGTCCGAATCACAAAACATCGAACACACATAAATGAAAGCGTTTAACATCGAAAAGCGCTTCCATGTATGTGTAGTTCAAAAAAAAAAATCTACATTTCTGCGCCCCCCCCTGCACCCCCCACTTTATTATTCTCACTCCGAGATCGCACTACAGTGGGGAAAAGGGAATTTTCCCTTACCTGCATTGTAGTCCGATCTACGAAACAGGCACACGTACACGGAAGCGCTTGTCGATGTTAACCGCTTCGTGTATGTGTGTTCAGTGCTTTGTGATTTAGACATATGCTAGTCGAGCATGTGTCCAGATCACATATATATATATATATATATATATATATATATATATATATATATATATATATATATATATATGGTTCCCCTTCATAATCGCGAAGTACTGAAATCTCGAATTTTAGGATTTCGCAACCATTAAGGCGTATTTTTCAAATGTTGAAAGTTCATAATCGCAAATTTGAATATTTCAAATTCGCAGTTATAGCTTTATGTTACGTGACGTGCGCTGTTTGGTTTGGATGTTGTTCGATGTAGTGTATGGATTTACGTGGAATGTAAGGTAAGTCAGTGTTTTGTAAGGGTTTTGGGTGGGAGTTTGAGTGTATGTGAGATTATTTGTAAGTTGTATGTGTGGGTTTGGGTAGGAAGGTGAACATATGAGTGTGTAATTGTTGGATGTGTTGGTGTTTGTCGATGTGTGTGTGTGTGTGTGTGTGTGTGTGTGTGTGTGTGTGTGTGTGTGTGTGTGTGTGTGTGTGTGTGCATGTGTGTGTGTGTGTGTGTGTGTGTGTGTGTGTGTGTGCGCGAGGGACTGTGGAATGTCTGGGTGTGAGTGTAGTGTCTTTTACTGTTTGTGCGATCTTGGAGTTAGTATATATAGGTAGCGGTTGTGTGGGGGGCGCAATCCCCCACATGGGGGGTGCAGGGGGGCTTGCCCCCTGCTTATGTGTAGTGTAAGCATGTGAATGTGTGGTGTTTTGGTTTTGTGCGTTCATTTGTTTTGTAGTGTGGGTGTTGTGGTTTATGTGTAGTGTGGTGTATGCTGTGTGTTCGGGATTTGTAGTTTCGGGATTGTGAAGGTTCGGTGTTTGAAGGTTTCGCTTTTATGGTTGTGAAATACTGAAATTCGAGATTTCAGTATTTCACAATTGTAAAGTGGAACCATATATATATATATATATATATATATATATATATATATATATATATATATAGTCATTATACCCATTCAATATGCTGATGACTTTACAATTCGTTATACCTCTTGCACTTTTCCTGTGCTACTCTCCATCACAAAAAGTCCTTTACTGCCATTGAAACCTGGCTAACAAATGAACAACGTTTCCTTAACTCTAGGAAAACCAAACTCATCCTCTTTCGCCCAACAATTCCCTCATCAGATATAGAGCAATTCAAAATATAACTGACAGATAGTACAACTATTAAAATAGTACAGCACACCAAACTGCTTGGTGTCGTTATAGAAAATCAACTGAAATCTGACCTCCACATCTAGCAAAATATTAAGAAAAGTTACCAGAAATTAGCTCTTCTCTACAGAAATAAAGACTTGCTGAGCACCTCAACTAAAATCACACTGGCTAAAACTTTCCTGCTCCCCTCCCTGCTCTACGGCACCTCCATTCTCACCAACTTACAGTCTTCCAGTAAATTCAAACTGGAACAGTGCTATAACAAAGTGGCAACGTTTGCCACAAAGTCTAAATACCATAGTCATCACTGTAGACCACTGCATGAACTTAACTGGCTTGAACTCCTCAATCAACTCCTCTACATCCAACTGTCGACACTGCATAGCTTAGTCTACAAGCCCTGTGCCTGTCCAGTACTAAACACTCTAACTGAACCATATCAACCAAACACAACCCTAAGATCTGAGGACAACAAATGCTAAATATCACCAAAACTTAAAACAAAACCTGGAGAGTGTCTCTCTTGCTTTGTAACAAAAGTAAGGAACTCTCTGTCCCCATTGTCATTAGGTCAACTCCCAGTTTGTCAGCCTTTAGAATGTCATTAAAACAATATTTGAACAACACTTGGTTATGCACCTGCTCTACTCCATGCTAATCTCACTTCTATTTCATCTTCCCTACTCCCCCTTTGTTATGTGAACTGTATATATAAATACATGTGTTTGTCATCACTCAAACAGTGACACTGTTAACCATACACACTACATCTTGGTTATTACATATATTTTATACTTGTCATTTATTTATGCTGAAACTTTTCAGATGTTATTGTTAAAAAGGAAAGCTGTTACTGTAAAATTTTGAAAGCTATGTTTGAATTGCTACTTATGTCTGTACTTGGAAATTTTCTCCCGGGGTCTCCCCTGAAAACGGATTCTGCTGACCCAGTTGGACTATCCTGGTAACAAATGTCAAATAAATAAATGCACACTCACACACACACTTTATATATATATATATATATATATATATATATATATATATATATATATATATATATATATATATATATATATATATATATATATACATATATATATTATTGTGTTATTGTGTCTTTCGGCTTTTCCCAGTTTGGGGTTACCACAGCAGAACTCCAGTCCGCTAATGATTGGTAGTTGATTTTTACGTGCCGAGTTACCAGCCCTGATGCACAACCTTCAACAAAGGTATGCCCATTCACGCATGTCTCCACGCAGAAGATGCTCTAGCTGAGAATCGAACCAGACAGCGACTTACTGTGAGGCGACAATGCTACCGCAGCACCACCACCGCAGATTATATATATATATATATATATATATATATATATATATATATATATATATATATATGGATCTATCTGAGTTCATCGACATTTTAAAATACCGAAAACTATTAACCCGACAAACAACAAGAAACTCATTTAAAACACTAACCCATACATACACAACTAACCACAACCCTGACCCAAAACCCTTACCTAAGGTCGTCACTGCTCCGCACACTCTCCAGCCACCCCACCCCTAACCCTAACTCTCCCACCCCCCCCCCCTACCAAACAAAACACCAACACACCACACTTACCTCTCGCTAACTCACCCTACCCTAAACTAACCCTCCCCACCCCTACCCTACCCTACCCAAAAACACACGCACTACACACACCTTCACTCCTTACTCCACCTACTAACTCCTTAACAACCCTCCACCACCTAAACCCCAGCATCTATTTTACTTACCGCCTACCCACCCTTTACATCACCCTTACCCCATCCCATATATATATATATATATATATATATATATATATATATATATATATATATATATATATATATATAAGATCAGTGTACCTCACAAAACTTATACACCTAATATGTATTTGCACCTACAAACTCTTGCTTTTTGCCACACTGCAAGAGAATTTCTAGAATGAGTTCTCCAGTTGAATGTAGTTTTGTTATTAGAGGAAGAAGATCACATTACCACTGCTGGATAATATACAATCATGACTCTCCTTTATGCTTATGTTGGCTGTCATTTCACTAGTGGATGTTAATGATTATGTTCATCTTCGTATGACATGTAATCATCTGAAACTGAACACCTTCAAGTGAGGTCTTTGCTATTTATACTACTATGAAGAACTCTGTGGCTTCTGTACTTGACCCCTATAGTACTTTTGAGGGTAAGATTTAGGAAGCCAGAGACTAAATAAGGAAATATCTTTTGACCTAGCTCAGAATCTGCAAGAAGCATTAACACTGCAATTGTTCTTGCATTTGTGAATCAAGTTTCTTTTTTAAGCTGTAATATGTTTTCACAGTCACACATTCAACTATATACCAGTTTATACATTTTTTGCACATTTTATGTTAGACAAGTACAATGCAGTTTCTTTTACCTTCAGCTTTTAAACAATTATTTACATTTTTTAATTTGATACAGCTTTAATATAGCTTAGTTCACTTATCATGCAGTTACCTTTAGAAGAACAATACCATTGTAGAGTTTATTACAATTTTCCTCATAGTTACCAGTAACTAAAACTAAGAATTGTCCTTTACCATTGTTTGTGTGCTTAATTGTAGTTAACTTTCCATCAGGTATATTTTAATAGTTTCCACTACAACTCAATAGTGTTTTGTTAGTCTGTCATAATTAACTCACATGGACTTTACTGTATTATAACAGCTTGTCAATCTCTTTCCTCCTGAGAGACAAAGCTACGGTAACACCACTTTAGTTTCACTTGGGTTTATGTCTATAATTTACATACAGTCTCTTGTCCTTAATATGTTTAGGGCCTAGACACTGTGAAGGTTTTGGAATTTCATGTCTATGTATGAATCATCCCACTTGTCAAATAAAGGTCTATTTTAATTTATTTTATATCGTTATAGTTTTCTGGGATTTATATTATTTGGTTAGAGAAATTGTTACTTGCTGTTTCGTGGAGAGATCAGTTTCTATTTCTATACATATGTCTATGTATATGTCAATATGAGTTTTTATGCATGTGCATGATTTTGTGTGTGTGTGTGTGTGTGTGTGTGTGTGTGTGTGTGTGTGTGTGACAGTTTGGCTTTCACTCCTGGGAATGGCAGAATCAACAGCAGATACTAGAATGGCACTCTAGCTTCTTCTTCTTAGTTAAGTTTATCTACAGAGAAAACAATGACATTACTGTAGCTCTGTCAGGAGGGAAGTGATTGACAAGCTGTTATAGTACAGTCCATGTGAATATTATACTAGCCCGGTAATGAATGCAAACTAGTCTGAGCTAATTCAGCTTATCTACTTTGCCCTTTTAGTTAGTTAAAATAAAAAGTCCACAGTCACACTTCAACTTTTCCATTTATTGAACAATAACATCAAAATAATTAAGCACTTTTGTCCTATAATCTTAGGACTTCTTCAGAATCACCCCACAAAATCCTAAAAGACTGCTTTTATACCAAAAACAATTAACTAATTAAAATAATCTCCCTATTTAAAGGGCTACAAACATAACCCCTACATGTACAAAACCATTGCTAAGTGTCTTTATTATAAAAAACTCACAGCTTTACCTTTGACCTAGATACAATGTATCAGAATATTAAATTACTTCATAAACTATGGCCAACTAAATATTATTTTACACACGCCCTGATGTTTAAAACTGGTTGTAAGGAAATATATTCATTCAACCCTGGAAATTTTGATGCGTGTAACATGAGCTGCCATTTCATTCCCTTCTCTTCTTGAAATATGGGGTGGGAGGATGACATAATGGTTAAGGTGTTTGCTTTACAAACACAAGGTGCAGGGTTTGACTCTCACATAGGGTAATTTGTTAGGCTTAAAATGGCCCACAAGGGCAGTTAGCTTAGTACTAATTTATAATTTATGTAAGCTCCTTAGTGAGCCTGTTCCTGTCACTGGCTTCTTTACTCTTAAGTCTAAATGATAAAAACTGTACCTTCTCAAGGTTTAAGTAAGTTTATGGTCTCAGAGGAAGGGGAAAGAAGGCAGCTATACATGACAATATACAGTACAAGTGCAGTGGATCCATAGTGACTCAATAGGTCTATGACCCCAATGGATGGGAAAAATAAAGGTATTTTGTTTTGTTCTTGCCATAAGTAGAATGTCAGTCTCTTTGGCATTTGCTCCTTACTCCTTTAGGAATAAGTGATCAGATACAGTACAGTAAAAACAAAAAGGTACCAGAGAACTGAAGGGGGTTATACCAACTCCATATGCACTACTCATGTCAGTTGATTCCCACCAGAAGCTTCTCCTGCCTAATGGAAATAGGACACTGCCTACTATACAAAGATAAAAAGGAGCATCTGATAGGGGTGGGACTGGGAGAATCATTATTCCCGTGAGCTCCTTCCCTTTGTTATGTACTTTTCATTAACCCACTTCCTATTCTCATACACAATAAAATCATAATAAACAACAGAATAAATCTCATGTTTGTGATGTTCTGATTTCATTGACTCAAGTCTGCAATCCCTAGTCAAACCGTCTGACCAGGGATAAACTGCTATACTCTTCTTCAGCCAGAGGGAATTTTTTCAGAACTTCCTTAAAATGTTTCCTATCTTTAGACGTGTTTAATTTGCATTAATTTTCAGTTAGGGTGCAGTGTAAGCTTAATCATGAATACTGATTGACTTTCAAATCACAGCATTTCAATGAAGAAAAACAAGTGCACTAAAATATTTAGTCATTTGAACAGTAATAGTTAGCTGTAAATTTGATATCTGTGTGAGAGCAACTTGTGTTCCAGTACTCAACGATACTCTTTCAATTGAGACCACTGTCACACCCCATTTCAGTTTAATTGATTATTTTAACCCAAGCAAAGTAATACCTCATGGGACAAGATTCATATATTATAGAGTGGGATTCTACTTCAGTCAGTTGTTGTGTCATATTTCATTCTTCCCATTGTCCCTGCTACTCTATCAAGCTGGGATACCCAAGTCAAGCAAATAAAACAAAGGTCCTCATACCATTATTCTTATTAATGAGGCCAATTTTCTCCTTGTACACTAACATTCCTTTTACACAATTTCTCTTCCAAAATATAACAAGATAATAAAGCATAATAAAGAAAATCATTAATTCTTACCATGTTTCTTACTTGCATAAAGAATTCTCTCTCCCTAACCTCCCTTTCTGATGTGCATTTCTTCTAACTAACCCAAATATTACTAACATTAATTATTATTAATTATTAATGACAAAAATAACACTTATTTTACTTTTAACCTTTAATAAACCAAACATTCAGCCATATCTTTGAAATGGCCATGTCCTTTGCAATAAGGTAGACTGCTATATGTTCATAGGTTCATAGGTACTTACTAGGCTATTGAATCATGAAAATCTTCAGAAGTCTAGTCATGCATTCCTGTGAAGTTTATAGCCCTTATAGTTTAAGTATGAATAACCCAGAGACTAGAAGAACATTTTCAGTTTGCATCCATCCATAAGGGCCAGGGTCTATCCAGGCTTCCATTTCCATCCATCCATCCATCCATCCATTTACCCATCTAGATTACATTTGAATAGTGTAAGAGAAGTACTTTGTTTTATTTGGAGAGGAAGATAATTTCAAAGAAGCTGTATTCTCTGGGTCTATATCAGAACAACGAAAGCACATATGTGCGACTACATAAAAGTTGACACTTAATACGCAAAACCTGTAAATAGCGAACGGCCACATGATCTAATTTTTTTCCTAGTGAAAAATTCACGTGGCCATTCGGAAAAAAATAAAAATTAAAAACCATTATCAGGTGGGGTCCTTCGCCTCCCTCACACCCCCTAATGTGGGGGGCTGTGCCCCCCACCCGTAACTAAATATACCAACTCTGAGATCACACTATAGTGAAGGAAAGGGCAACTCTGTGTAGTTGGCCAACTACCTCCTCGCCCTGTGACATATTCATCGAATCGCTTAAATGCGGTTCGATGAATATACAGTATGGCACTCTTTACGTGTTCGCTCAAAATCAGTTTAGTGCTTCTAATATAGATCCGCCGTATTCTCTTTGCTACATATCTATACTTCCAACATGTTCTATTTATGTTACAAAAGAGATTAAGATCTCTTGCGTGGGTGTTTATGCTCCCACTGGACTTGTGAATGTACAGTAGGTATGACAGGACAGAGTCTGTTAAAGCTCTGTACGTGAGACAGAGATTGTCCCTCAGTATTCTCATGGCACTGAGTAGAGAGACAAGACTTTGAGACAGCTGGCACAGATTTTATGATTTAGACTACTGGCTTTCTTAGTAAGAAGGTGTAGTAGGCATTCAACGTGTGCCAAATGTTTGAACAAGTGCATACCAAAGGGGGAATTATATTCAGTGATCAACCTGATGAGTAATGAATACAGTGGAATGATTACATCCATAGACCTGGATGCTATACTCTTAGTAATAATCTGTGCAATGAAAAAGAACTTTCTTACAGCAATACATACATGCTGATCAAAAGACAGCTTGTTGTCTACATAGGTTCCCAGGTCCCTAACTACTGGATCAATTTTCAGGAGTGTGTTCTCAATGTGACAGTTACAAGGGATGTATTGCTGCAAAATGATATTATTATACATTTCTTGGCATTTAGTTTTAGTCCATTGTTTTAACATCAGCTATTGGTTTAAGAAAGGCTGTCTTGGAAGATCTGGATGTCTTCTGGGGAGTTTATAATGGCACCTTAGTCAGCTACAAATCCTTATCAGTAGCCATGATGTCTGAGAAGTAAATACCAAAGAGAAGTGGCCCAAGGGCTGAAGCCAGGCAGGATATACCACTAGTGACAGGGCTTTTGGAGGAGTTACTGCCACCTCATACTTCTCAACCTCTTAGAGCAAGAAATGTGGACAAAACCATAAATAAAAGTGTGACAAAGTCTCAAAAGTAGGGACACTTTTTAAATATTCCTTTTACAAACTTAGAAGGTTGATAGAATAACAGGTTTTGCATTAGCATGAAATTTTCCGAAGGCTGTGAAGTCTGAAACTCAAATGTCTGCCATTATTTTCTAACTTCAGTCTTTAATGATTTGCCACTAATTTGCAAGAAAACCACAATTTTATAAAAAAGGACCAGAAATATGCAAAAATCTTTACATTCTGCAAAAATCTGTACAGTTGAGAGGTATGTGCCACCCACCCTAATTTCCTGGGTTCTATTTCTGAACCAATTAGCTACTAAAGAGTTACATAGGGATTAACATTTTGCTGGGATTGTTTATCTACAATATCTGAGTGTAGGATGGTGTCAAATGCCTTTTTAAGGATAGATATGTGGTGAGTACTGATTTGCCCTCATCCATTGCTTCAGTAACCTCCTCAAAGAAGCCACCCAGGTTAAGTAGGCAGGATCTACCCTTGACAAATCTGAAGTGGCTTGGGTTGAGATTTTAAAGGTTACCCATGTCTTTATTTATTCATTCATTGCATAATTATCCTTTCCATAGTCTTACAGATGAGGTTGGTCAGACTTATGGATTTATAATTTCCTGGGTCAGTAGACATCTCACCTTTGTGTAAGAGGATGACAGCTGCTGTTCATTCATCTGGCACAAAGCCTGTTTGGAGGTTGATATTGAATGGTCTCTGTAGAGGTTCTAATAGGCCCTGTTTCAGCCTGGCCAGTAAGTAGCCTGATATGTTATCCTGTCACATGGAAGCAGTGATCTTAGCCTTGGATAGTAGCTTGAAGACTTATTCATGGAAGATTTGAGGGGGGAGAATGTAAATATAGGTATGAGATTGAGGAATGTAGGAGAAGAAAGTGAGGGTGAAGTTATAGCTAAATTTATCCACAAATAGAGTGTCTATGTTCTTTGGGTCTGAGTATGTGACTTCATTTACTATTGATTCTGCACAGTGTTGGGCATTGCTTCTAAGGTTTCTAACAAAGCTAAAGAAAGCCTTTTGGTTGTTCTTTTCCTGGGTGGCTATTTTTACCTCATATCTGGCTTTTGGTTATTTGAACAGGGTCTAGAGTTCTCAGATAAGTTTTGCATCTTGAGAATTACAATCATTTTTATGTGCAATGAGTTTGTTTTTCTTTTATTATATAGCTTGTTTATATTTGGGTTCCATCATAGTGGTTTATATTTGAAGTTGGTGTTGTGTTTACTTGGGAGCAGTACAGATGCAGCTATGCAGCTATTCGATTGGCGATAAAGGATTTCTCAAAAGCAGTGAGGTCATCAAGATGGAAGTTCATGTTGAGTTTAGCCAGGTCATCACTCAGTTTCATTAGATTTGCTTTGTCATAACCTCTAAATACTGAGGTTTTGGAAGATGTGTCTGGCTTCAGGCTTAAGGTGAATGTGACTAATTTATGGTCCAATTTGACCAGGGAGGGAGTTATATTTGGTAGGAACCAGAGCTGTCCCTTATTGGTGAAAACAAAGGCCAGTATTTTATCCCCTGTGGTTGGGATGTGGACTAACATCTCCAGAGAGTCTGTACTGATGAAGTCCTGAAATCTCTGGGCTTACATGTTAGAGGATGTATATGTCTCTCAGTTAATGGAGGGGTAGTTGATGTCCCCTATGAGAATGGTGTTTGTCTTACTGCATAGGGAATCAAAACTAGTTAGGCAGAAGTTATGTTCTGCGGGGACATAGAGGGGGTCCTACATTCATCCATGATGTGATAAAGGATCTTGCTAATGGTAAGTTGGACATGGGGGAGTTCCATGTCATTATCTTGTCTAACTAGTCAGGAGGTAAAATGCTGTTTTACAAATAGACCACCACCTGTACCATACCACTCGACTGTCCAGATTTTTGCAGAATGCCCAGATTTTTGTCTCATATTTTTGGTCTGTTTCAAATAAAAGTTGTAGTTTTCTGGAAAATCACTGGGATGATCTGAGGACTGAATTCACCAAATAATGGCACACATTTGAATTTCAGACTTCAAATCCTTCAGAAAATGTATGTTAGCATAAACTCTGTTATTCTAGCAACTTTCTAAGTTTATAAAAGCAATATTTAAAACAATGTCCCTATTTTTGGTCCTTTGTCCCCCCATTGTGTCGGGCTTTGTCCAGATTACTTGCACTAACAGGTTGAGAGATATGACCTGTACTGCCTTCATCTAAAGCAGTGGGCTTGAACACATGGTAGATATTGAAACTCTGCACTGATAGGGTGCTGGCAATGGTCTTGACCAGGTCTCTGTGATGATGCATAATTCAATGTTTTCCTGGGTAAAGAGTGCTTGTAGGGAGTAGAGTTTTTTTTTGTTAAGGCCCCTAATGGTGTGCAACAATACCTTTGTATTATCTAGATTTTGTTTGGTTGTATTGATAGCTTTTGGTGACTGATGTTGCCTAAAAAGGCAATATGGGGCCGGAAAAGATTTTAGACAATATATAAAAGCCTTGGAGGGACAGGTCATCCCAGACAAAACAGTTAGGACTATCTGCCATCTCCTCCTAGGCTGATATATATTGGATCCCTTTTGAATTACACCAGAAGCTAAGACAATTGTTGAAGTCAATAATCTTTTGCTGATCTTGTGGCATTATGTGTATCACTCATTTTGGAGGTACTCTGTATCAAATTTTAGTTTAAGAAGGTCTATTACTATTTAAAAATAAAGTTTTATAACCACATGTAAGCACACGTAGGAAAGTTGTCCTGATAGCACCCTTTTTTAAATGAGTTGTCAATGGTATCTCTCCTGACTGCCTATGTCCTGCTCACATCTTTACATCTAGCGGATTTCATATTAATTGCTGCTTTGTTGTTCTTACTGGTGTTGATGTGATAGGGAGACTGAATCTGATTATGTCTACTTATCACATTGTTGCAGTGCCTTAAGCTGATGTAGTACTATGTTCGAGGAAGGACTGTTAAGGGGGATGCAGATTCTGATGTGGTACCTACTACGGCTTACACAACAATATCTGCATGATGTAGTACTATGTTCGGGGAAGGACTGTTAAGGGGGATGCCGATTCTGATGTGGTACCTACTACGGCTTACACAACAATATCTGCATGATGTAGTACTATGTTCGAGGAAGGACTGTTAAGGGGGATGCAGATTCTGATGTGGTACCTACTACGGCTTACACAACAATATCTGCATGATGTAGTACTATGTTCGAGGAAGGACTGTTAAGGGGGATGCCGATTCTGATGTGGTACCTACTACGGCTTACACAACAATATCTGCATGATGTAGTACATATTTTTGTGGGACAGACACTTGGCCGACTACAACACTATCAGCTGATGTGTATGCTTAAACTGGATCTCTTAGTAAATGTATAGTGCCTGAGCACTTTTAGAAAACAACTGCCTTGTCAAAAAGCTCATGAAATGGGGCACCAATGCAGCCTAGCATTTTGCCTACCCAGTGTTAGACTCTTATACATAATCTAAAGACCACCCCGTTATCTTGTCATATCCCTCTAATAAATTTTCAACTAATCAAAAAAAATTTTGCAAATGAGCAGAACTGCTCTTCTACTATTTGTTATCATGTGGGAGCTACACATTTCAGTAAACATTCTCTTACTTACACTTCACTCTCTTACTTGCATTAGCCATACATTTGCTTAACACAATACTGCATGTTAGAGCTACAACTCTTGAATTACCTATTCTAAGGTAGCCAGTTTAACATGCACCTTATCTCCGCACACACACACACACACACACACACACACACACACACACACACACACACACACACACACACACACACACACACACACACACACACACACACTCCGGATTAATCATAAGTCATCACAATTTCTTCAAAAGCAAATTTCAAAACAACTTGCTCCAAAAGATCAAATGTGACAGCAGAATTAATTTTATCATCATTTTTACTGTAAGTCAAATGTTCTCATCAACAAATTAATTACCGTAACTGCCCTGTCCTTAATCAGACTAAGTGGTGATGTGCAGGCCAACCTTTATCCTTTATTCCAGAATCTTCTGGTAATGTAATATCTCATCCAAATAAATATATATATATATATATATATATATATATATATATATATATATATATATATATATATATATATATATATATATAGGGTCTATATCAGTCCGTCGAAACGGCTGACGATCAAACACCAGATGTTCGAACTTTGAAGTTCGAACACTGATTATCGCGAAGACGTGGAACACCAAATTCTTTCCCAGGGAAATAATTTGGTGGGCCGTTTCTGTGGCTTCACGATTATCAGGACTGTGGTGGGAAGTTATGGGTCGGGTTCAGGTAAGTGTGCGATTGTGTGCACGTTAGGGTTAAGGTGTGGATTAGGTGAGTTAGGGTTAAGGTGTGGGTGAGGTGGGTGTGCGATAGTGACAGACTTTAGGGTTAGGGCGGGATAGATGAGTTAGAGTTAGGGTGCGGGTCGGGTGAGTGTGCGATAGTGACAGATCTTAGGGTTAGGGTTTGGGTTAAGGTAAGTGGATAGATAGTAGTGTATGTACAGTTTAGTATAGGGTTAGATGTAGGATTTTAAGTGTTTGTGTGTGGATTGCTGTTTTTTTGGTGTGCTTGTGTTGCATGTGTGTTTCTTGGAACAGCGATTTTTTTCCCTGGGAAAAAAAAATCGCTGTTCTAAGACTTTAATGTTTTTGTACTTTGTGGTTAGAAGTTCGAACATATGGTGTTCAAACTTAAGCCGTTTCGGTAAACTGATATAGACCCATATATATATATATATATATATATATATATATATATATATATATATATATATAAATTAAAACTCATTTAAGCTGCCCACCTAAAATGTAAAAACATTTTCAACAAATCAAGTGAACTAAATTCTTGGACATGTTACTATTTGTCAACATCTCAGCAATAATACAAATTATTTCATATAGACTCTCTAAAGCAGTAGAGAATTCTGCTGCTTCATACAGTAAATAAATCTATATTCTACACTCTCCCATGACTGCAGATTTTAGTCACCAGTACTTGTCAAATTCAAAAACCTTAAACTCATCAGTATTTGTATACCCTGAATATGTCCTGTAGTCAGTTAATGAATCTTTCCAGTGGCTTAACGATAATGTTACTACCAAAATGCTAATGCTACAAGTTGTAGACTTGTAGTGGGTAAATGACCAAAACCCTCCTGATGCACCACGACACATAACTGCACAATCATCACCCTTACAGCCAGAAAATGTAAGAAAATATAAGTCAACAAGAAAAGCATCAGCAATTGACTGGATACTCTCATTTGCACAGACAATGCAGAAGATATAGGCACCTTGTCTGATTTATTTGGTGACCACTAGCTAACCCGTTTTATCTCTGAGGTAAATAAGATATTAAAAACACTGCCATCATCCATGCACTAGGCATCCCACTGCTAGATGACACCCTAACATTCTTCAGATGTAAGCTGCTTGTATTTAGTGATAACTGCCGCATCTAGGGCAGTAACAGAACAGTCACACTGTCATGTCTGTGCCTTCTGCCCTTAGATTAGGGAAGCAATGTGACATAGCATGTCATGTTGAAAACTTATTATCAAACCAGGCCCATAGTTTCATTTCAAAATGTTTCTACAACACAGAACCTCTGCAAAAGGACCAGTTTATCATTAACATACGTATATCTCACTAAATTCAAAAATGATGCTACCAGTGATCTTAAATTAATTTGGTCAGGAATAAAGTTATTACTACCTCGTGCCAAACTTATTAACCTAACCTAATGTTACAGACCAATGCTCAAAAGATTGATGAAACATTCAGAGACCATTTTATTAACAGTATCCAATCAATTTTCAAACTATTTCATTAACAGGATTCACACTATCTCATCAAAAAATAATACTTTCTGCAAAGGGAAATGACAATCCATCCTCTGTGTAGGCAGTAGCAGATGGTGTGCCAAAGGCCCCCTCCTGTTTTGCCTGCTTTTAAATGAGATGGAGTGACACTACAGTGGACTTTGATTGTTAAAAATATGGGCACTGTCCCTTTGTTGTGCTCTGCTTCTTCACCTGCCACATGGCAGTGACACTGCCATCTTCCTTTTAAACATTACAAAAACGAATCTTAGACAACTTTCTATTCTTTTGTGCATCACAGTCCAAGCCTATGCTATGTGGTTGGAAAACATTTCACTGCTCCGATTGTCTCCACTGGTTATCAATTGTTCATTAAGAGCTCCCATAGACCAGTTGAAGTCTTTCAAATACCTGGGCTTTCTACATGAAGAGGCAATGTCATCCTCAAAGCAAGTCTCCTCTGCTGTGAAAGGGCTCATTTCGACTACTGCATCTTCTCAGGGATTCCCTCATGTATGCTTTTACAGCTACAGTTGGCAGTGCAGTTTTCCTCCCCCTTGTACTGTTACAGAAGTCCCATCGTACTTAATCTCAGTCAGATAAAAATCAATAAACTCAGCTCTATATGTAACAGGATAACATGACTCCTCCTTGGAGCTGCCTATGTTTTATTTGATTTGATTCATTTTTAACCAGGTAAGCCCACAAATATCACTTTTCAAGGATGACACAGAGGCACTGTCTGGTTAACCAATCACTGTACCATTTTGTGATAACTTGACTAGATGCTCTGATAGACGGACATATACCCAGCTCTCCAACACCCTTTCCCGAAAGATGCTACTCCCACTCCTACCTTATCTAACTTCCTCATTTTGTACCCCTGCAGCTTATGTACTTCCAGCACCTCTATGTTGTTGACTTATCCAAGCAATACTGTTTGGGGGGGGGCTTATATATGTATATTTTGTGTATTCAGTGTTTGCAATTGCTTTTTTACATTTTAATGAGTGAGATATGCAGTTTGTTTTACTTTTTTTTTTTTTTTTTTATTAAAACAAATGTAGAGTTGGGTTTAGAGGACTGTTTAAGTATAATAATTAGTATGTGGAAGGCAGCCACCCAGATAGGGAGTGCAGGGATTCTTGTCCCCTACAAAAAAATTTTTGTTTTTTATTTTATTTGTCAGATTGAACACTACCCAGTTTAAATCAGGGAAATGAGCCCTCATAAAGTCAAATGTCAGCAATTCATTGAGGAGGATGTTTAATGTGAGGTAGGGTGCCTTCAGGTTGTAAGTGTCCATATTTTTCATGTGTAGTGTGGAAATGTTTACTTTTTTTATTAATGAATGCATAAATGTAATTGGTTTAGGGGGAATTTTAGAAGCTTACTGATGTGCCCGGAATGTAGGTAGACTTTGACATGCCATAAATATTGATGAAATTTTAATGGCAGACCAAGATTGTAGCTAAAACATACCTATGTGTGTACACAGTGAACTAGATACATTATTAATTATACCTTCCTCCACCTGTGGTTTACCATTATCATAAAACATTATCTTGCTCTCTCTCTCTCTCTCTCTCTCTCTCTCTCTATATATATATATGTGTATAGATAAATATATTAAATTTTTTTTTTTTTTTTTGCATGGAGCACCGATTTCTTTCCCTGGGAAAGAAATTGATGTTCTGTCAGTTCGCTCTTTTGAGATTTCGAACATTTCAGTTCGATTAAATTGCATTCGACATTTTCAGCATTCAATATGCTGATATAGACCCATAGATATAGATATATAAAAATACATGGGTCCGTACACACACACATACACACACACACACACACACACACACACACACACACACACACACACACACACACACAGAACCACATAAGTGTGTGCGTCTGTGTGTTGCTGCATCTGTAAATATGCATAATGTATGTATAAATACCATATGAGTGTATATATTTTATATTAAGAAAAAAATACATCAAACACAACCATTATTTAGATAATTAAGTAGTCCTGCAGTGTGGAATGTTTTGAGCTAGAAATTATATGATGAAAAAAACGTCTCATGGTACCCCTTGCCAATGAAATCCAAACATGGGACCCATATGCTGGCAAACAAAATAAGAAATAAAAGATAAGATTATCGTGAAGTACTGTGAACATGAGACTTTTACAAAAAGCACAAATACATTCACACAAAAAATTAAGAGCAAAAAGGCAGAAATATTTCTGGTTATATAAAAACATAGCCAAAAACAAACAAGTGAACTGTTTGAAAAAAAGGCAAACTGAGCTAAATATATGAGTACATATTTTTAGATCCTTGGTTTAAATAGCAAACAAATTGCATATAATGCTTCTTCTGAATGGTGGAGGTTCACATAGTCCTCACTTTAAAAAAGTACAGCAAAATTTGTGAATTATCTATAGTTCTTTGCTACTGCTTTTGGTTGTTTTAATAAAATGTACTATATTGTCCAGTGCCTTTTTTCCAGATGGAAATGTTAGGCATCTGCAGTCAAAAAAGCTTATTATCCCATGAAATCCATCTGTGGAATGATACCAGGTCACCTGAACCCCATTATCTTCCAATCGTTTCTTGTACAGTATGCCATCATCTCGAAGAACATCATATTCACATGTTAAAATATAGGTCTGGGGAAGTTTACGGATAATATCATTTTCAGCCAAAAGAGGGGAGAATGTTGGTTCTAGTGCTTGCTGCAGTACTTCATAAGCATCATCAGTATGTGAGGTTATTATTTTTGGATTATAGCCTCGGACTTTAAATTCTTCAGGAATTTTGTCTGGGTCGATCCACTTCTTGAATTTCAGCTTCATTTCTGCTGGAACATGATTCCCTTCTAACATATCTTCTAGAAACTCTATCTCCCCATTTAAATAATGCAAGTGATAAAACAGTGAACGGGTTTGGAACAAGATGGGTATATCACGGTTCTGTTGATAAGATGGCAGATTAAAATCTACTGCCTGGAGGGCAGGGTAGATGAGGACTTGGGCACATACTGGCAGGAGGTCATTTCTCTGTGCCAACTTTTGGCAAACAGCAGCTGTGAGGTTCCCCCCAGCACTATCACCACATATGACAATGGAGGAAGCATCAATGCCTAGATGTTCAGCATTTTGGATGACATAAACTGCTGTATTTAGACAATCTTCAAACTGTGCTGGATATCGAAACTCAGGGGCTAAGCGATACCTAGACATAAGAAAAATATTGGTGAAACAAAACTCTATAAACATTTCAAGCATTAGCTATATTTTCTTTACAGATCCCATATATTAACAGCATTTGTTTCCATATTATTTCTTGAATGTCTACTGTCACTAAAAAACAGATAGCTCACAAGAACTCCAAATTATTACACACACAGGCATATTAGCCATGTGAAGCCAGATGGTTAACTGATTTAACAAGATGGTAATTACTTTCATCCACAAATAGCCCCCAACCTAACCCAGCAATTACTTCCACTTTATTGTGTACACGTTATCTGAATGCGATAAAAAAAAAAAAAAAAACACAAAGAACAAGATCAGGGACACAGTCAAAATAATGAGAGACAAAGCCAGATAATGTTGCACAGATTTTATATATTGCTTTTATACACTTGGAATATTGATACAGTAACATTTTTTACATTGACATGCGGTTTCTGGGGGAGATGAAGTCTGAAACTCAAATATCTGTCATTATTTGTTAATTTAAATCCTCGGTGATTTGCAAGAAAGTCACAAATTTTATGAAAAACGCATCTAAATGAGGCAAAGTAGTCATGAGTATTCTGTAAAATCAGGGACAGTTTCTTCTTGTTTTACACCAACAGTATCCAAACTTTATTTCACTGAAATACACACAACTCCTGTAAAGCCAGACTACAAGCTAAGCAGAACAAATTACAAGAGTCTAAGTTACTTTCATCCCCAGCCAGCAGCCCTGCACATTTAGTGACTGCAATCTTCGGTGATTTTCTGGAAAACCATACATTTTATAAGGCACACAGCCAAAGACCAAAACATATGAGTCAAAGTTAGGGAAATTCTGCAAAATCAGGAATAGTTTCAATATAGTTTTGCACAAACAGTACCCAGAGAGTAAATATTCAAGCTTATTTATACAAATGATCCAGCTCATTCTTACCTTCCACCCCCTCATTTTTCCGCTGTCTCTTACCAAGCCCCTTCTTGATTTTTTCCAGTCATTCACTAGACTGTCCATCTGTATGTACTTAGATTTCTTGATTGTGTCTCTATTGATATTCTTTCTGCTGATTTCTTCACTGTTTTACATGAGTGCATGTCGTCAGCTGTTTGTAAAATGGATGCCATTTTATGCTATTTATGTTACACTTGGCCCAGTCATGTCTATAATATGTATTGCATAATTTGTTTCCCCTATGCTTGCAAGTATATATAATGTACTACTCTTGTTATAAGTACTTTGTTTATGGACCGTTTCTCCATGGGCCTCTGCTGAAAATGGGCCATTTCAACTCCCTTGGACTTTACCGGTAAACAAATATAAATAAGTAAATAAATGCATCCCAGTCATGTAAAGTCAGAGTGTATCTGAGCAAGTAACAAGAGGGTAAGTTGTGTTCATCCATAGTCCATCGACTTTTAATGACTGAAATCATGAATGATTTGCCAGAAAACCACAAACTGTATGAGGTACATACCAAAGTATGAGACAATGCCAGGGGCACTCTACAAACTAAGGAACAGTTTCAACTTGTTTGAAACAAACAACACCAGAGACTAAACATAGCAACTTATTTCATACAGATGCACACTAGTCCTGTAAATTCAGATACCTAGAGGGTAAGTTGCAGACCAGAGCATTAGGCAAAGACAAGGACATTCTGTGAAATCAGGGACAATTTAAAATTTATTTCACAGAAGGATATTTCAGAGATGAAATCTTCCAATTTATTTCACACAAACACATGCTAGGCCTTAATATCATACTTTAAACTCAGCAAATAAAGAGGACATATTGTTTTCATTCATAGCACAACTATTACTAGGCTAATGGCCCTGGGGGGGGGGGGGGCTTTTTAAGCCTAGCTTTACTTCCCAAATGTATCTGGTAGGTTGATACCCTAGGCTGTTTTATGTTGCATATATAGACTTGGGCATAGGTGGACAAGCATTTACAGGCTGCCTCTATCTATTTTCTATCTATCTATCTATCTATCTATCTATCTATCTATCTATCTATCTATCTGTCTATCTATCTATTCAAAATACTCCAAAAGATATCCCTATATGGAGGCAAAAACAGCACCCAGAAAGGAACCTTTCAGGAAGCAATAAAGCTCAACAGGGTAGGCATTACAGAGAAAGAATGAACTACTCAGGTGTATAGTGACCAAGCCTGGAAGAGCCATTATTTCCCTGTAAAGCACACTCTGGAGGGAATTATTGTGCTTACATAATGGACTATCTGTTAAACTATTTTGTATATTCCTTTATTATCATATACTTTTTATATTTTTGATGTAAAATAGTTCCTTTGTCTAATATTTTACAGTTGCTATAGTATAAGTAATTGTTGCTGGAGGAAATATTTTGCACCTGAAATACAAATGTTGCAGGTATTTAATATCACACACAAATGCATGTGCACAGAAATGTACCAGAAATTGCAACTAATTTCTTGACTGAGTACACCTCAAATGTTTCATTGTGAATGACTGAATAAAAAAATGCATAAAATGCACAGCAGTGCACCCTTCTATGCCTCTCAGCTGTCCCTAATTTTGCAGAACATCCCATGTTTGACTGTTTTTGCTTTGCTCTTCAACAAATGTTAGATTTTTCTGGCAAATCACTATAGATAGAGTCAGTCAGTACAGCCAGACATTATTGTTTCATGGTTGTTATTGTTCAGAAAAATACATGTTGATGGCAACCTCTTGTTCTAGTTAGTTATTAAGTGAATTAAGGTTATATTTAATAATTGTCTCCAATTTTAGATCCCTCTTATTACTGACTTTGCCCTGAATTCTTGAGCAAAAAATTTGACAGGTATATAGTGAAGCAAATTTTGTAATGAAAGTTGCCAAGGATGCCAAGGATAACCATAAGGCCTTCTATGGTTACATCAAAAACCTAAATGGCAATGCTCAGGTCTGTTCTGAGCTAGTACAAAATGGAACAAAATACACTAACCCTTCTGACATTGCCAACATCTTGGATCACAGGTTCAGTGCAAACCCCCCCCCCCCCCCCCACCACCACCTACAGGGCCTTTTACCATTCCAGGGGATTGTGTAAGTCCAATTATTACTGATACGTTGGCTGACAAGGCTCTATCTAAAGCAAAAAACACTGCCTCCATGGGACCAGATGGTGTCCCAGGCTGTGTCATACGCGATCTCCAAAAAGAATTAACCCCGCATCTTAATACCCTGTTCAGTCTCAGCCTATCCACAGGATATGTGCCCATAGAATGGCGCACGGCATCGGTGGTCCCGCTACACAAGGGTGGGGCCACAACTGACCCTGGGAACTACCGACCAATAAGCCTGACCAGTCTGATCTGTAAGGCTATGGAGCAAATCATTATGGAACTTATAAATGGAGAGATTGGGAACCTCCAGTCGTTGGACCCCACACAGTTTGGCTTCGTCAAGGGCAGATCATGCCTCCTGAACCTGGTGGATTTCTTTGAGACAGTTACTCAGGCTATAGATAAGGGAAAGGAGGTACAAACGGCTTACTTTGACCTTGCTAAAGCATTTGACACCATTCCCCATTCAGGTATTATTGATAAGCTCACCAGCCTGGGCATAAACCCTTACGTCACAAGATGGATCGCAAACTCGCTCTCAGACAGATCCCATAAAGTAAGAGTAGCTGGATCTATGTCCGAATCCAGACCAGTAATGAGTGGTGTGCCTCAGGGCTCTGTCCTGGGGTCCCTCCTGTTTGGCATATACTTCTCAGAAGTACAGGCAAGCACGGAAGGGCTGTGGCTGACTAAGTTTGCGGACGACTGCAAACTGGGTGCTATAATAGAGTCTCCGGCCGACATGGAGATCCTTCAGAAGGGCCTAAATGAGACTGATGCATGGTGTCAAAGCCATGGTCTCAAGCTAAATGCAAAAAAATGTGTAGTAATCCCCTTTGGAAAAAACAGAGTAACTGCAAACTACAACATAGGAGGTAATCTCCTGAAATCTGAAAAGAAATAAGGGATCTAGGGACCCAAGTAGATAGTCAGCTTTCCTTTGAAAAACATGTTGCCAAAGTGGTTAGAAAATCCTTCTATGTAACCCATCTGATCACGAAAGGGTTCACATCAAGATCTAAGGATGTAATGGTGCCCCTCTACTCTTCCCTCATCAGACCCATTATTCAGTACAATGCACCAATTGGAATGTACCTGGCTAGACATCTCCAGCAGCTGGAGAGACCACAGACGTATCTAACCAAGAGGATTACTGGCCTCAAACAGTTGCCTTATGCAGCACGATTGAAAAAGCTAAGACTGTTCTCTGTTGCATACCGCTTTCTCAGAGGCGATCTCTATCTAATGTAAGCCATGTCCAACCCAGAATTGTTGAACATGCTTCATCTTAGCAAAACCAAATCTACTCGAGCTACACGCTCTAGGGGTATAAACCTCAACACAACAATGAATAGAACATGCTGGAGGGATAGATTCTCTTCGCAGAGACTTCCCTTACTATGGAACAGGGTCCCGATCTACATAAGACAGAGCCCCTCACTATCATTCTTCAAGAGGAACCTTGATGAGTGGATGGCTAACAGAAAGTTCACACCAGGGATCACACCAACTGCACTACTAGATAGGGGCCAAGGGTACTAGCTGCTAGTACAAGGGTCTAGGGAACTACTAAAGGGGCGGTGAATACCGCACAATGTGGCTGGGCTAATATATGCCTTCGGGCAGATAGCCCAGTACCAACCTATGAATCTATGAACCTATACACACACACACACACACACACACACACACACACACACACACACACACACACACACACACACACACACAAAATGCCATTAATTTTTCTTTAATTTTCCATGTCCAGTAAATACAGATTTTTAATCTGCACTTAGCAACAGGAAAGTAAACGACAAGCCCTGTAACTGCTGCTGCTGTTACTTTTACAGTTTCAGTTTTTTTTATTTCAAAGTCCCAGACAAACAGAAAAGTAAATCCGCTTTAATACATAAAAATACCTCCAAAAACTAAGCGCTTTCACCATTAACAAATGGCTTCTTCAGAGTTAATGAGAGGCTAAAAAACTGTAGCTATTATACCCTGACATCACCACACTTCAACCAATCAACCACAAAGATTAAATAATCAATTATTTGGTTAATTCACAATAAACATTATTATACAAAATGTGTTAAAACATATAGTTAAATCTAATGTTGTTAAGAAATATATACACATAACAGCTGAACACACAGACTCCCATTCAACTTTCATATATTATAAAATAACATAAAATATAAAAAGTAATATCTACATATGTACATATATAGAGTATGTTACAAACCTAACTAATGCACATTTTATACAATAATAGGTTGATGTATACATTTAAATATAAATATATAATATTGCACATGAAAGAATTGCACGTGAAAAGGTTGTCAATTCAACTTTAAATCAAATAACTTCTCAGTTTTAGCAACGGAAGAATGGATGCACTATCATTAAGGCCAGGAAGGCTTATAGCATTAAGCCTAATCTGCCAAATGAACCCCAAGATATCTACTCTAAGCTTATCATCTCCCCCTCTTTCACTTGAGACCACTTGGTTAAGTGCAAAAAAAGTAAACTTTTTAAAGTTGGGACATACTGTACTGTGCACATATAAAGCATTACGTGCCCTTATTTTTGATGGCTCTAAGATGTTCAGCTATTCTATCTTTAAGCTTTCTTATGGTCTTAACTATGTAAAATCCCGGGCAGGTTGTGCAGGTAGCCAAATATACCAACATACTGGTGTTACAACAACACTTCCCCAGGCAAGGAATCGACCTATTGAAGCCAACTACTGTCACATAAGGTCCTTCACTGATGTATCTAAAGAACCTGCATGTCCCACATTTGTACATTTTTGAATGGATGTTTTTAGGGGGTGGCCACTCGAGAATGTTCTTAATGTTTCTACCCTTACAAAATACTACCCTTGGAACTTGGGGGGGGTGTTTCCCCCTGGTTTAAATATGCATTTATAATCAGCCAATGAAATCTGATATGGGTATGACCAGGATTTATATAAATTATTGTACTGTTTGATGCATTTATTATTTATACTCAGGAAGGGTATTACAGCCAAAACCGGTCTGATTTTTCTGTGGGTTACTATGTTTTCACTCGACCCTTATGGTGTTGCTACAATACATTTCTGCATTGGATTTCCACACGTTTGAGTGCTGGCCTCTTTTCTGATTGCAATTTGTTTTTTTAGATTAATTCTAAAAAAGATCAATCATTTTGAATTCACTCTTTGATGATGGACATTTATATATATATATATATATATATATATATATATATATATATATATATATATATATATATATATATGATTTTGGTTCACTTGATGTAAAGTATATTTCATGAAAAACAAACAATAGCACATTTGATGTAAAATACATAACACTGAAACAACAAAACACCGAAGTACATCTCACTGAAAATATTAAATACACCCCACCCCACCCCACCATGTGATGGGCTTTGCTCCCAGACTCCACTAACATAAATAAACTTAACATTCCCATGACCTCTGAATAAAGAGACTATGGCTCACACAATGAATCACTGCTGGCACTCATACAAAAACTTCTAGATATGGAGGTACAACATAACAGTGGGCTTTAGCAAATAACTAATATTGATCAATACGAATTTGCATTCTAATTCCTGTGCTGCAAAACTGCAACAACAGTCATTTTCTACAAACTTACATAGTTTTCAATAAAATATGATTCATTAACTTGTGGTTTAGATCAAAAGTATTTTTGATTAAATGTCCCACTGTTTTTATTTTTTATCAGATGTGCTTTAGATTAAATGATATGTAACCATATATGAATATATATATATATATATATATATATATATATATATATATATATATATATATATGGGTCTACTTTACATTACCGAAACGACACTTCACCGACACACAAAACACCGACCCCAAATAACCGAAACCACACAACACCGACAACTCACAAAACCGAACACAATTACACTGACACAAACAACGTAAACTACACATGACACACAATGACATATCCACTAACCCTAACCCAAACCCTAACCCTAAGGTCCGACACTACCGCACAGTTACCCTACCCGCGCCCTAACCGTAACTCACTTAACCCACCCCTACACCTAAAGACTGTCACTATCTCACACTTAACCTACCTGCACCCTAACCCTAACTCACTTAACCCACCCTAAAACATAAAGCCCGTCACTATCGCACACTCACCCTACCCGCACTCTAAACCTAACTCACTTAACCCGTCCCTAAACTACAGTCCGTCACTATCACACACTTACCTTACCCGAACCCTAACTCCGACACTACCACACACTCACCTTTCCCACACCCTAACCCAAAATCCCACAATATCGCACACTTACCTGACCGCTCCTAACTCCGTCACAATCGCACACTTACCGAGTCGCGCTCACACGTTACCCTTGTCGGTCTTTCGGCTGTCGGCAAATCACCTTTTCGGTCAACTTGCTTGTCGGTCATTTCGTCTCGGTCTTCTGCGTGTCGGTGAAGTGTCGTTTCGGTAATGCAAAGGGGACCCATATATATATATATATATATATACTTCTAAACATTGAAGTTCACAAATCTCAAATGGCTAACAATTGATCCCAAAAAACTTAAAGCCAAAACAAGGAAAAACAAAACACTTATGTTTTTTGCAGGGGTCAAGCCCCACCTGGCACCCCCCACCCCCTGCTAATTATATATACCAACTCCAACATTTTTCTACAGTGGGGATAGGACAAATTCTCCAGTCTCCACTGTGCACAATCTTGCACTGACTTAACACCAGCAGAAGCGATGAAATTTATTTTGATCACTTCTGCCGGCGTTAAACATGTTTGAGATTATGAATTTTTTATTATATGGAGTGATTCCATATATACATATATGTATGGGTTTAGGGCAGTTGGTTAAATGACCATCTACATCAGTATCTGTTAGAGTCAACCAAGTAGTGTCAACCAAACAAATGGTCAGCACATGTGTGAGATAGGTAGTCCTCTGGTAGGGGAATATTCCCTTTCCCCCAGGGATTATATGATCTCTGAGTTAGTATGTTCCAAGGCAATTCCCAGAGCATGTCTTGAACATGTCGACCTCAGGTGTATGCAATAACTTCAATATTTTGATTGTCGTAGCAGCTGGTCATTTGACCAGCTGCTATAGATTTATATATATATATATATATATATATATATATATATATATATATATATATATATATATTTATACACACATACATATATTTATTGTGAAACAAATGGCAGAACCAGAGCATCCAAATGGCTATATAAGACTACTGCAAAGACACTTGGTAGAGAAAACCACTTTATGAAGCAAAGCTTTCGGGTAGAACCCTTCTTCAATACTAAAACATAACATCAAAAAACTCACTATTTAAATACAGGTCATCAGTCACATGATCAGCAGCCAAATAAAATCATGTGACAACACAAATACAAAATAAATCAAGTAGATGAGATACAAAGTATACAATGTAAAACATAATATAAAACTTTAAAACATAGAAATTCATTCTATATAACATACATAATTCAAAAACAATTACATCACAATCTGGTATTCTGTAATTTAACTAATATTGGTTTAAGGCTAACCATGCTGTTCAAACCTGGGGGTGAATCAGCAGCAAATCTCAATATCCATTCATATTCCTTAATCTCTAGTTGGTTATTAATGTCACCACCCCTTAGTGTAGGATATACGATGTCAATCACCCTAAACATAAACTTAAGCTCATTGCCAAAAATAGATATATGTTTATATAAGGCATTCTTATCATAGCATCTCCTAATCTCCGACTTATGTTCAGTAATACGCTCCTTCAATTTACGGGTAGTCTTACCTACATAAAATGAAGGACAGGAGACACATGTAGCCAAATAGACCACAGAAGCTGTAGTGCAAGTAGCTGATACTTTAAACTTAAAAACATTACCATGAATGGGATGTACAAAAGTCTCACTACCATTATATATAAGACTACTGGTCATAAATATCAATAAAGGACCATTTCTTTGTTATAGTAAAAAAAGTATTACAGCACATTTTTCAGAATAATAAATCATGACCCCCAGATATGAAATTAACTTGAATGGTAGTTCCAGCTGTAAAAGACATATAGAACTTTATATTTATGCTTCGTTGATTGGGTTAGTCCCACTAGGACACTTTATCTTATTGTATTGTAGTTTACTGCCCATGAGTGTAAATGCAGGGGGGTTATGAGGCCAGTCTAAAAAAATATCTCTATTCAGGAAAAAATGGATTTCTACTTTTGATGAAATGACTACCAAAAAGCATAGTATTTAGGCTATTATTGTACTCTTAGTACCCTAATGAAAGCCAAGTGTAAAGCAAAATGTCAGACTGTGGCAATAACGGTACATGAATTAAGGTCACTGGAGCCTTTCTTTGAAAGGCTATACCACTGTCCTGCTTTGATGTTTCATTGCAAACAGATTAAGCTAATAACAAGGTATCCAGCTACAAAACACTCTAAGACTGCAATTCCTACTTCAGACCTTCCAGTATCATACACCTCTGAAGGTGATTCCCTAGCTCCAGCCATTTGAACATATAGCCTTGAAGCAACAGCATGCTACACCGAATATATACAGTATACTGCATGAATGTGAAAACAAAAAAGCTATTTAAGATGCTATATTTACTAGTCAGTTGTCCAAAGGCACTTCAGAATAAAAAAATTCTGGGACTTCTTATATTTGGCATTTTCAGACCCTACGTTCAGCCCTTAGCCACCACCAAGCAACAGTAATGGTCACTTTAATATGATCAGATTCAGACTGCCATTTACTTTCTTCCACCAGCTGCCTCCCATAGCTTTCAGCCCTCCATCTCTAAAATATGCGTCATAACATTACCTCTGACAATACTGACCAAACGGACAAACTATGGCTCATTTACTAACAACTTCAGCTAGGAAGTTCCCAGCAGATAAATAAATGTTTCCTCATACTTCTAAACTTATTTTTATGAATATGATTCAATATTTTTTACAATGGTTATTTGTTTAAAAACCACGGTGATGAATATGTGACAAACCCTTTCAATGTAGAACAGCACAGAACATGGAAATTTTAAAACTCAAAGTCACAAACTGAGGAACATTCCTTATAATGAGGTTTAATTGAGAGCTATGCTGCCTCCTCATTAACCAACAGGGACTTCTGTTAACCAGCTGTGATCACCAAAAGTAGTAAAAGATTAAACTCAGCACTGCATTTCAAGTCACTACTCCAGGGACGAAGGTGCTGCTACAGGTACACCTCCATAGGTCTCAGCCTCTTAGCTCAAGAATCAGAGACATAGGCAAAACCGAATGGTAGCAAAGAGCCAAAATCAGGAACAGGTTGTTAAATATTGGTCTAAAATATGGAGAAAGCTGCTAGAATAACAGGTTTACCATTATCATGCATTTTGTGAAAAGCAGGAAGCTTGTAACTTAAATATCTGTCATTGTTTAGTGACTATCACAGTAGCCATCCTTCCGTACCTAAAAATGTGGAACACTACCTCTCACAGTGGAAACAAATGGGCAAAATGTAGAGCAACTCACAGTGTGAAACAAATGGGCAAAATGTAGAGCAACTCACAGTGTGAAACAAATGGGCAAAATGTAGAGCAACTCACAGTGTGAAACAAATGGGCAAAATGTAGAGCAACTCACAGTGTGAAACAAATGGGCAAAATGTAGAGCAACTCACAGTGTGAAACAAATGGGCAAAATGTAGAGCAACTCACAGTGTGAAACAAATGGGCAAAATGTAGAGCAACTCACAGTGTGAAACAAATGGGCAAAATGTAGAGCAACTCACAGTGTGAAACAAATGGGCAAAATGTAGAGCAACTCACAGTGTGAAACAAATGGGCAAAATGTAGAGCAACTCACAGTGTGAAACAAATGGGCAAAATGTAGAGCAACTCACAGTGTGAAACAAATGGGCAAAATGTAGAGCAACTCACAGTGTGAAACAAATGGGCAAAATGTAGAGCAACTCAGTGTGAAACAAATGGGCAAAATGTAGAGCAACTCACAGTGTGAAACAAATGGGAAAAATGTAGAGCAACTCACAGTGTGAAACAAATGGGCAAAATGTAGAGCAACTCACAGTGTGAAACAAATGGGCAAAATGTAGAGCAACTCACAGTGTGAAACAAATGGGCAAAATGTAGAGCAACTCACAGTGTGAAACAAATGGGCAAAATGTAGAGCAACTCACAGTGTGAAAGAAATGGGCAAAATGTAGAGCAACTCACAGTTTGAAACAAATGGGCAAAATGTAGAGCAACTCACAGTGTGAAACAAATGGGCAAAATGTAGAGCAACTCACAGTGTGAAACAAATGGGCAAAATGTAGAGCAACTCACAGTTTGAAACAAATGGGCAAAATGTAGAGCAACTCACAGTGTGAAACAAATGGGCAAAATGTAGAGCAACTCACAGTGTGAAACAAATGGGCAAAATGTAGAGCAACTCACAGTGTGAAACAAATGGGCAAAATGTAGAGCAACTCACAGTGTGAAACAAATGGGCAAAATGTAGAGCAACTCACAGTGTGAAACAAATGGGCAAAATGTAGAGCATCCACTAACTAGCATTACAGTCACTTTGAATTTATAGATTTTTTTATAACATGCATGCATTGTTTGACTTTTCTAATACATATTTATTGATTTTATTCAATCATTTGGATAAATAAATATGCTTTACTAAGGTTTTTGCTTATGTTGTCAGGGCTTGATTAGTTGTATAACGTATTCCTTTTTGTCATCACTGTAGACTTGAATTGCTTGAAGTGAACAAGGTTATTTAAACTGGATTAAGGCATTTGCATACAACTCTGATGAAGTCCCCTTTGAAATGATGAGGGATGAAAGCACTTAACTTTTTTCTCATTTTGTTTATAATTTGTATTAAATGTTTTTAAATTTTGTTCTGTCTGGATTTTTATCACAGCCTTACTGCAGTTTTGGTTTATTTTACTTTTTATGGTCCCCTGTGTGACTGCTTGGTATTTTCCACACATAGAGCATATTCTTCTAATTCATCCAGACTGTGCAGTTTGGATTGCCGCTAAGAAGCCTATATCTGACTGAAACAATTTTATATTCTTCAACCTTATACTAAATGAAAGTTGTCGCAATTGAATTATTTGTCTAGTGCATGTTTTTGGAACTGTTTCTAACTTTTTAGAGATATCATATTGTTCAGAGAAACTTGTCCACAATATTCTACATGTCATGTGGTCAAATCACAGTCTGAAACAACAGAACCAAGGCACTTCCTGCAGGTATATTGCTGCTGCTGATAGTGCACAGCCTGTCCCTCATAGTACCATAACAACATCTTACTGTGCTCAACAAATGAGCTTCAAAACTAAGTTTGTCATCAGTTATTATACCTAAATCCTTAAACGAAGTCTGAAACAGGGATCTGCATTTTTTTTGCCTTTGGGTTACTGTGTGCTTTTTAACTTCATTAAAGTTGTGTTGCATAACAAGAAATGTGATAGGTGCTACAAACAAATGAACAAGGTTGCTGCATTGTTATAACAGGCAGGTATATGATGTCACATTATTATAGAAAATTAAGCTGAAAGAACACGGTTGTAATGTATTAACCTAACAGTGAATTGGGCAACGATGTACCTCCTAATGCAAGCTAGTGATGTGCAGTTTGCAGCAGTTACAGTGCATTGTGAGTCACATGTAGGGAGTTTGTGCTTAGGCCAGTGGGTTATATTAAGCTGGAGGCAAATTTAATTAGAAGAAATATTCCCCTGGAAGGTGGGGTTGCTTCACAAGGATGATAACAAGAGGCTTTTAGTGGTGTAGATGGAAACCTGACTAGATCCATTATATATTATTAGTGTATGCCTCCCTAATTATAGCGATTTATCATTCAATATGCTAGTGCTGAGGAGGACAGGCCCCCTCCTTATGTACTGACATTGTGAGCTGGAGATTTTAATGTGACTTTTTCCCTGACAGTGGGTAGACTAGGACATGATAATGTTTTACACAGGGCCCATAAAGTGATAACATTGAGAGTTACATCTCTGCCGCAGCAAGTGGGCCTCTGTAAATAAATACATCATAGGAGGGAAGATATGCTAGATAATGTAGCCCGGAATATTCACTTGACAGGTTAGCATTTTTTCCTTGTGTAAATAAACATATTGCCTGATGATATCTTCCTCAATGCAGAAATGGAGACTCTTTTGTCCCCATTTCACCATTTTGGCTTGTCCAAAGAATGAACTGCTGCCTCTTATTACTGGAAGGTGAGTGAGTGGTGCTTAAGGAGCTGGTCAAACTGGCCAATCTGGTCAGTTTAGATATGTGTGCACAGAATTTTGAGATGGGCCATTATTTTCAGGGGTTAGAGGAAATGATACTATAGTTAGCCTTTAAATCTATAATGAGGGGCATCTGAAGTCATGTAGTTGTGTCATTAGAAGGATATAAGGGTGGTGAGTTAAAGAAACAGAGGAGAAATATATTGGCACATTTCATGTTCCTTTCAAAGGAAGTAATAAGCAGTTGTGGCCCCTCAAATTATATGTCCTAAAATATGAACTAAATGTATCAGGGACTGGAAAAGCCCAGATACTTCACAATAGGTTTAGAATGAAGTAATGCAGTAGGAAACCAACACCAGAGACATTCTTAAATATGGAGTAAAAACTATTTGCTTGACTATTCCTCTCTTGTGTGAGTGTATCAAGTATCATCAGGAAGTAGAAGATTAATGTGGCATTTATGACTTTTTTATAAGAGGTTGCATAGGGTCAAGATATAACAAAGTGCTGCTACCGTCCAAAGGTACACGTCCCAGAAAAGAAGAAAAAATACTCGAAGAAAGGTTGCATAGGGTGAAATTCAGATGTATTTACCTCAGATACCCAACAGCTGTGGTACTTGGGGAGTCCAATAATCTCAGAAGGACTGTTTTCTAGAACACTAGCAAATAACAACAGTCCTGATGAATATGGATCACAGGGCCTTGGAAAGTTTTGAATATGGAAGAAACTCCATTCACTAGATGAAATTGCTGTACACAATTTTCAGTTGCAAGACAGTGCAGGATGACGTTCAAAGTAATCCAGATGTGTAGGAGAGATGGTGTGCCCTCTGTCCCACTTCTATTTATGCTGGCCCTGGAATCAATGAGTGCATAATCATGGCATATTGTTTAGCCAAGCCTCAGGGGGATGGTTTGGTATCATGGTGAAGATATTTACCTCACAGATACAAAGTACAAGGTTTATTTCTGACTTCTGGTTACTGGCTAAACTTGCAATAGTCTGCAAACTAATATTTACCTATGAACCTATGACAGGGTCTCTGTAGTCAAAATACTGAACCATGTTAATGGTGAACAGTTTGCGTAAGGCACCCTCTACGTAAGGGCTACTACTGTTTTCTGGCTTGTTTCTGAATCTGGATAAGACAGAAAATCTGATTTTGTGGTCAGCAGGTGAACATTGAGTGGCCAATGCCATATGATGAAGAAGCTAAATTGTTGGGATTTGTGGTGAAACATACATCCATCCATTGATATTCATATAGTGAATAATGAAACAGTGATGATTAAGAGAAACAGGAGAACCTGAATGAGAGTCAGAAACATTTATAGCAATGATTTTGTTGGTTAAATTATGTTGGCCTTTTGGGGTTTAGTCTCATATCACATGTAAATTTAAGCAAATAAAGGGAATGTACTGGCCAATGGAACAATTAATTTGTCAAAACAAGAAACTGAGATTTAGCAGATGCATTTTCTATTCCTCAAAATGAGAGGAAAGGGTAATGGATGTCCTGAACTTCAGTCTGTACCTGGTCTCCTTTTTAACTCAATGATATGTGCTCTGGATACAACTGAAAGGACAAGAGTAGGCCAACATCTTTAATGTCATGACATATACATCTTCCTTGGAGATGACATTGTTAATGTTCCTCTTTTTTCTTGTTCCAGCCATTAGTACCTGCCTCAAGAATGCTAATGGCTTTGCAAGATTATCAAGGAAGTATCTGTCAGACCCATTTACAGGAGTATTATCAGGGATATTATAACTTCAGGAGGGGACCAGGCAAGGGAGCCAAGGTGGTAAGATATATGTGTGATGGGCTGCAAAAGCTGGAACATTCCTTTGAAAATCTTCAGGATAAATTTACATCACATTTCAGAATTTGTTGAGGCACTTCCAGACCAGTTTAGTTACTAGTGGTTAATAGGTGGTGAAGAAGAGCATGCCAGTGTGTGGTGCAAGGCAGATAAAAGAAGGGGGGGCTGATTGATAGAGGGCAGTTAACAGAATTTGATAATATAATTTTTATTTGGATGTAGCAGGAGGAATCAGATGGCTTCACCGGTAAAAGATTTTATTATGGCTGTGTTAGAACAAAAAGATCAGAATCTGTGGAAGAAATAGAAGATACTTGTATCAGACATGAACAATCACATAGGTCAATTGCTTTGCCCAGTGAAAGACTATGACCACTGCTTTCAGAATCAGTTTCAGTGGCTGATGCTTTGGTAAAGATCGCCAGTGAAAGCCAGAACTACCTGAACTCAGTGTAAAGGTGTAGGTTGAAGAGTTGAGAGAGAAAGTGTGTCTGTATGTGTGTGTTTGTGTGTGTGTGTGTGTGTGTGTGTGTGTGTGTGTGTGTGTGTGTGTGTGTGTGTGTGTGTGTGTGTGTGGGGGGGGGATAATATTATATGCATCTGTGGCGGGCATGCCCTTCTCTGGCTAGACAGTAGCGTAGAGTTCATAATGTGGTCATGACCTTTCCATTGCATGAATTTCCTTTTGCTGCCAGCTCCTTTAGCTAGGGCTCCTACTGGCATGGTTTGAATAGAAAAAAGCACTACATAGTAAGGAGTTACTAACAGTTGCATGTTTAGTTGAATGTATTCAGTTTACTTTCATGTATTATGTTTTTGATTGTTTGGGATTGTGATAGAAAGTTTTAGATGACCTGGGTTTTCATGGTTTGATATTAAATTTAATTGATATAAACAAATACACAATACAAATGTTCATACAGAACACAAATATGTATGTAACAAAAATGTACACAGCCTCATACTGGTACAGCACAATAGTGATTTATTTGGATGACCACCACTAAAAATCATAGCAGTTATCCAAGTTTCCCTCCAGACATGGATGCACAATAAGTTGGTGTGTGTGTGTGTGTGTGTGTGTGTGTGTGTGTGTGTGTGTGTGTGTGTGTGTGTGTGTGTGTGTGTGTGTGTGTATATATATATATATATATATATATATATATATATATATATATATATATATATATATACAGAGAGAGAGAGAGAGAGAGAGCGAGCAAGGCAAGTTCTGCGTGATCAGTTGCTGTTCGATGGATATTTTCAATAACTTGTCTGACATCCATATATATAGAGATATAGATATAGACATATACAGATATATCTACATATATGTACTGTATATATATGTATGTGTATAAATATATATGTGTGTGTGTGTGTGTGTGTATGTATGTAAAAAATATAGCTACAGTTATTTTGAACAATACTGCCACCTACTGGTCAAAGCCAAAATTAACATTAAACGCAGTTAAATCTAAAACAATAATGTTTATTGTATATAATTTCATGAAGTACAATCCCATGGATTACTCCAAGTTTATAATTAATATTTATTACTTTCATATTTAAAATACACTGTAGTGGGGCTTATAAGAGTGGTGGGGTTGAGTTGTAGTCATTAAATTTGGAGACTGATTTTACCTCTATGTTTAATTAAACCACTGACACTATGGTAAAGTATATTTGTGTCCCAAAATGCTGTTACAGCTAAGATTAGGAGTAACTAGTTGTTACGTTTACCATGAGCCAGAGATTCTATTGCTACCTAAAGTACACAAGGGGATTAACCCCAACCCCTGGTAGACCCATTGTTTTTAGATGTAGGTCCCTCATGGAGCCATTGTGAAAGTTTATTTCAAACCTTTATTTTTGAGTTTTAGAGCTAGATTATGTGACCCCACCCGTGAATTTTTAGCACTTATGAATCAAATTCAAGCCCCACAGAGTACATTATTCTATATTATGGATGTGGAAAGTCTATCACCCTCCACTTCCCATGTGTAGGTGGGGTGGTGTGGGGATCAAAGCCCCCCACTCCAGTGGGTTTTATTTATGCATTATTTAATTTTTTCCAGTATGGTGAGTTTAATTTACAAATTATGTTATATTCCTCAGTGGTGGCCAAGTGGTTAGTTTCTTGGAAAATAACATAATTTGTAAAGTAAACCCACTGTATTGGAAAAAATAAAATAATACATAAATAAAACCCATCTGACCTAAATATACCAACTCCAAGATCACACTATAGTGGAGGAAAGGGCAAAGTTCGCCAGTGGTGGTCAAGTGGTTAGTTTCCTGGAGGCAAAATTAGTGACCTCTTTTCAGGGGAGACCCGAGGGTTTTTTTTAACTAGCTAAATTGCATACTTATAAAACTATTTGCAATGTAACTCATATTAACCCAGACACCTTAACAACCATTCTAAAGTCCCAGAACTGGTTATTCCTTAAGAACATTCCCCTAGATAAAACAGTGGAAAAATTCTATATTCTTAAATACGTTAAACAACCTGTCACTGTCCGGGTGGAAAAGTGTCAAAACCAAATCTTCTCTTTGGCTTTCAGATTATACAAAACTCTTATGCTAAGCAGAGATAATGCTTGGAAATCTTGGCAAAAAACATAAATCACCCCAAAATCTACAACACTTTAATCAGCTTTGGAATCTTGTCAAGAAACAAGTGTATAAAGATAAGAAACAGTACTACTCAGATGCACAATGTAATCAAAAAAACTAATCCCAAGAAATTCTGGCAATCCATCAGGGTCAAGTTCAGTTCCAGACATCACCATCAATAACAAGAATACCATGGGCAACGAACAAGCCAAAAAATAAACTAAAGGGTTTGTTAGCTTAGCGCCTCGGCTATTCAGCCTTCAAAGAGTAAAAAGCCATAACAAACATCACAATAATATACAAGTAAAATTAACAAGTCACACCCACTGCTAATTAAATTAAATTACATATTTCCAGTCACAATCTTTATTTAACCCTAATGGTTCCAGTGTGTTAAATTTTAAAATATGAGGTTTCCTTTCTACGAAGCTTACTATTTAAGCTAACAAGTTCACCCAGAGATACCTGGACTTTCTCCAGAACACAACCCCAGATATAATCAGGGTTTGAACTATGAAAGTCAAGAAAATGACTGCCTAAAGGGCTGTCTGTTTTAGCATTTTTTTTAAATAATTCTCTTGGGTGGCGAAAGCCAGGGTACCTTTTGGCTAGACATATATAGGACCTAGGGCCAATAGCCTATTACCTACCTATGAACCTATGAATCTATGTCTCTTTGGTGCTCTTAGAAATGCACTTTGAAACTTCTACTAGTTTCACCAATATAATATTTATTGCAACTGCACTTCAAAGCATATATCACCCCACAAGTATTACAGCTAAAATTACATTTCACAGAAAAATAATGTCCATTAATATAATTAAAACAATTAACCAGATTTTGCATACAGAGCATTTATGACAGGGTATAGTGCCTTTAGGTATTGGCATTTCTGTGCTAAGTCCCACAATGGGGAGTTCAAACTGATTGTGTACTGCCATGTCCCCTACATTTTTAGCCCTCTTGTAAGAAATCTGCAGTCTTTTGGGCAGCAATAAGCTCAATTCCTTGTCCCTGAATAACATGGACCAAAACTGACGAACAGTATTCACAACTTTGTCACTAATAACATTAAAAGTAGTGACAAAGTAAATATCATTAAAGTTAATTTTATTATTGCCTGTATAAGAACTAAAAATATAGGCAGGCCCACTATCATTATGAACATTACCAAAACTTTGGACCCTACAATTAATTTTGAACATTAGGCCATCTTAATTCCATTACCCTAGGTTTTGCTTCCGCAACTAACCTAGTATCATAACCCCTATCTAAAAACATTTTTTCAGATTACAAAATGTTCTGATTAAAGACTTCATCCACATTATAAAGTCTATGTATCCTTAAAAATTCATTATAGGGTAAAACTTTCATTAAATGATCTGGATGGCAACTACTTCCATATAGGAACTGATTTCTCTGTTCAAATTTACTATGTAGCCCTGTGTTCAACTGTCCTGAGTTTGATGTCCAAAACATTAACCTCCATACCTAACTGGATGTCATCAATCAGCTTTGGAATCTTGTCAAGAAACAAGTGTATAAAGATAAGAAACAGTACTACTCAGATGCACAATGTAATCAAAAAAACTAATCCCAAGAAATTCTGGCAATCCATCAGGGTCACGTTCAGTTCCAGATATCACCAATTACTCTTATTTTATTGACAATATAGCTGCCATCACTAAAGATTTTTCTCCTGCAGCACCAGATTTCTCTTTAAACCTCATTCCTAGCATCCCTCATGTTTCATTACAGCCAGTCCCTTCCTCTCTTATAAAGCACTTACCGAGTAAACTCAAACCTCACTTGCCTTCTGCTCTAATCTTCCTAATGGATCTCTAAAGATGGCTGCCTACTCCAGTGCTGTTTCAATACTTAGTAACTGGTCCATTGAGGAAACCTGTGTTCCTTCCCTCTGGAAAAAGTGGTGGTAGCTCCACTGAAATATCAAACTTTATGCCTACTGCTATACTATTTTCCCTTTCCAAAATTTTAGAAAAAAAAGTGTCCACAAACAGCTCCTTCATCACCTCCTACAAGTATTTCTTACCCCCACTCAGCATGGATATAGACCTGCACATAGTACCAACACTGACCTTTTATCCTTTAAACGTACTATCAATAAAGCTGGAGTAAAGGCTATTTTGTCTTTGCAGTATTTCTCGATTTATCCAAAGCTTTTGATACAGTAGCACACAGTAACCTTTTGGCACAAATATCCTCTCTGGGCTCTACTAACTCTACCCTATAATGGCTTGTCAGTTATTTATCAGATAGATATCAGTCTGTTAAATGACACTATAATCTTTCTCCCTACCTACCTGTGAGCACTGGAGTTCCTCAGGGCTCATTGCTTGGCCCACTCCTTTTTAACATCATTACCAATAATCTGAATACTTCCTCTAAACAATCAAACCCTATACAGTATGCTGGTGATTCTACTTTAATCTATTCCTCCAACAATCCCACCCTTCTTCAATCAACACAGGATGCCTTCAACTCCATAGACACCTGGCGCTATAACAATCTGTTCATACTTAAACTGCGACCCCCCCCCAAAAAAAAAACAAACTTCTACTCATACCTCTCAAACTCTTAGTGCAAGAAATCTGGAAAAAAACTGAGAAAATGGGGGTGGGGGTGGGCAAAGATCCAAAAACAGGAACATATTTTAAATATTTCTCTTATAAACTTAGAAAGTTGCTAGATTAACATTTTCTGAGGTACTCGAAGTCTGAAACTTAAATATATGTCAGATCATCCCAGTGATTTGCCAGAAAGCCACAAATGTTATGAGTAACAGACCAAAAATATGATCCAAAAATCTGAACATTCTGTGTAAATCTGGACAGTTGAGAGGTATGCTTCCACCATTCTTCCCCAAGCAACACTCCCCTGACAAAAACAAGTTTATACTTTCATCACTTAACAACACGGCAACTGATGTTGTCCCATAAGCCAAACTAGTTGGTAATACTATAGACAATAATCTCATTTCTGATGTACATATTAACAACAACAACATAAAATACTCATCAAAAGGATGTTGCATAGGGCAAAAAAATTCCTAACAAAAAATTATAAACTCTTGCTACCTCATATTTCCTACATTCCCTACTCTATGGATCTCCCATTCTGGCAAATCTTCAGTTATCTCTCAAAGCTAAACTTGAACAGTGTTGTAAAAATAGCTAAATTTGCATCTAGTCAACCTCACAGATCACATCACTGCTATGGTCTACTCTCAAAACCCTTGAACTTCTCCATCAACTAATTTGTACTTAGTTGTTACTATTCCACAAAATATTTTATAATCCCTCATCATCTGCAGCTATCACTTCCCTAGAACAGCACTATCTACCATTGCATGACCTGCGTTCCTCTGACAAACAATTACTGTCCATTTACATACCTCATCGATCTATTATATTCCGACTGTATTCTAACTGTGTAGCCAAATCACTGAAGAGTATGCCTACCTCCATGAGGTCTATATTACACCATCACAACTTTTAAGTCTCTCCTAAAAGACTATTGCTCAAACTCTTTTGCTCTGCTCCTGATTTTCAACAACCTAAAACTTTCTCTCAGCTCCGCAGTCCTTCTAATCTCTTAAATCCTCTTCACCTAGGCCCAGCTTCTTTCCACTCAGCTAGCTACCCTCTTCTTCTCTTGCCATTTTTCTTTGTCGTGATTACTCATATTGTCTACATGATGTTCTGTATACCTCTATCATACAACTTGTCTTTATATCATTATCACTATTAATAGTAACTGTCAATGTAAACGTATTTAGAACTACTCATACAACTGCAAAGCACTAGATATACTCAATAGTCTTACATTAATGCTTTAGCACTGTATGAATCTTCGTACGCATGTCTAAATTGAAATTTGTAGTATTATTATTGTATTTATATAATTGCTGTACTATGTATTTGAATAGCCGTGCTGGTACAGTGGTAGCGTTGTTGCCTCACAGCAAGAGGTTCTCCTGTTTGATTCTCGGCTGGAGTGCCTTCTGTATGGAGTCTGCATGTCCTCCCCGCGGTCGAGTGGCCTCCGAAAGACATGTGTGAATGGGTGTGCCTTCACTGAAGGTTGGGTGTCAGGCTGGCAACTTGGTACCATAAAAATTTACTGCCAATCATTAGTGGACTGGAGTTCCACTGTGGCGACCCCTAACTGGGAAAAGACAATCAACAAGCTGTACTATGTATTTGTGGAGCTTTTCACTCCTGGGTTCTACTGAAAACAGGTACCTATACCTAGTTGTACTTTACCGGTCAACAAATGCCAAATAAATAAAAAATAAACAAATTTATACTACTAAGGGGAATTTGTCCAGTGCGCTGGGAGACTGACTTTCCCTATTTTTTTCAATAGGTGCCATGGGATCTTTTATATTCATATGAGCTGCGGCCAACTCAAGCAACTGAAACCTTGGTTTAACATTTCATCTGAAGGACAGGTGTGTGTGTGTGTGTGTGTGTGTGTGTGTGTGTGTGTGTGTGTGTGTGTGTGTGTGTGTGTGTTTTTTGTCACATTTTTTCATGCATCTCATTATTTTATTGTTTTATTATATTGGTGTTATTGGTCTATAAACTAGTGAAAGGAAATCCAGTTGTCTCAAGCAGAACTCTTAAACGTAAAAAAGTTTATTTTACAATTTAAAACACTTTTCGTCACCCCACATAGGGTAACTTCCTCAGAAATAAAAAACTGGAACAAAGTAACAGTTTTTAAACTAACCCGCACTAGTCATCACATGGCAAGATAAGCCAATCATCACAACAGTTCATTCAAGCATGTGATCAATGTTTAAGCAATGTTTAAACAATGTATCGCACAAAGACAACCTAGCAAAATCTTATTAATAGTACAATACATACGAATTAAAAACGAATTCTGAATAAAAATCTGCGTATTACAATATGTCTAAGGTAATGTCAATTGATGAAAAGCGTTTTAAGTTGTAAAATAAACTTTTTTACGTTTAAGAGTTCTGCTTGAGACAACTGGATTTCCTTTCACTAGTTTGTTGCTCGTTGTATTTGCCTATACTTGATTCGTGTTATTGGTCTATGGCATTATAGTTTGCCATTTTTTTTCTTTGTTTATAACTATACACAGTTTTGTGTTTTTTCTTATTACAAATGAGGGATCAAGTCCCTTTAAGAATTAAAGCTATCAGTCTTGCCTTCCTGCCTGTCAACATTGTATGGACTTAAACTTTTTGTAAGCATTTAAGTAAATACATTTCAGGAGGGAAACATGATTTATTGTTAGATTTTTAATGGTGGTCACCCAAGTAAATCACTGTTACACTTTTTAACAATGCAGTGCTGTGTGTTTTGTGTTATTGCACATTGTCTTTACATAAGCATCAGTTGCTTTGGTGGTTACATGCAGACTTTGTTGCTGTGTATGTGTGTGTGTGTGGGGGGGGCTACATAATAATATTGTGATGGATGTAAATGTCAAATGTCAGAATGTTGAACCCTAAATGTTGACACTAAAAAAGTTGACACATGAGGAAAACATGAGGAACAGCCATTATGTGATCACTCTACAGTGGGAATCTGAGAATTGGCCTTTTCTCCAGCATAGTGCAATCTCAGAGTTAATATATAATTAACAGGGGGTGTGAGGACACAGCCTCCCACATGGGGGTGCAAAGGGGCTCACCCCCTGCAAAAACAATTGTTTTTTATTTTTTTTATTTTTGAGTTCAACCTTTGGACTCTCTGTGTAATGTCACTCAGCATTCGGGGGTCCATCTAAAAGACATACATTCATGAGTGAGTGTGTGTGTGTGTGTGTGTGTGTGTGTGTGTGTGTGTGTGTGTGTGTGTGTGTGTGTGTGTGTGTGTGTGTGTGTGTGTTTGTGTGTGTACATACATACATACACACACACACACACACACACACATATATATATATATATATAGAGAGAGAGAGAGAGAGAGAGAGAGTGTGTGTGTGTGTGTGTGTGTGTGTGTGTGTGTGTGTATGTCCAAAGAGTCCAACAATTTAAAAAGCAGTGACCCAACCATGCAGTAAACAGGCCATAAAACAATTTATTGAAAGTAAACACAGTAAGCGCTTTTGCTATTCAGCTTCTTCAGACCAATGACAAATATTCAAATAAAATCAAGCAGCATATAAATACATAAGGTCATCCAATCAGGTTGAGAGATGAAATTAAAAATAGGAAATGCTGTGTTTAAAGGCAAACACCAGTGATGTTAAAACACAAACATGAAGAAAATGAGAAGTAGCGTGAACATGTGAGGGAGATGCTGACTCTTCTCCAGGGTCATGGAGGTCATGGAGGTAATGGGGAAGGGAATAACTGAACCCCAGAAGCAATCAAGGCCAGTAAATTTCTTCCAGAGTTTACAGAGGGTGACCATTTTGATAGTTTTATTCATATATTTGAAAGGGTATGTAAACAGCATAATGTTGACCAAGGGCTCTGGGTACAGTTCCTGACCCCCCTTCTCCATGGTAAAGCTGTAACTGCTGCTTCTAAATTGTCTGATACTGATTGTTTAAACTATGAAAAAGTAAAGAAATGTTTACTTGAATGTTTTAAGTTAACATCTGAATCTTACAGAAAAAAAGTTTTGTGAGCATAGACGCAAGACTGATGAAAGTGTATGTTATTATATTGCTGAGTTAAGCACTTATTTTTGTAGGTGGGTGAGTAGGTGTCAGGTCACCACTTTTGAAGGGATGGCAGATCTTTTGGGGAGAGAACAAGCCCTTAACACTTTGCCTGAGCACATGAGAATCTGGTTGGCAGACCAAGAGTGTAACTCTGCAGTTGAGTTGGGGAAAAGGGGGATCTCTACTTAGTAAGCAAGTCATCACTGCACAGGAAAGGGATACCCAGTGCTGCACATAGTTATAAGGGAACTCATGGTGGGTAGCCTAAACCACCCACACAGAGTCCACTAGTAACAGGGGAGGCCACTAGTTCAGGTACACAGCCAGGATCAAGGGTTAAATATTTTAAATGTAACCAGTGGGGCCATGTGTCAAATAGATGTCCATGGTGGCAAGGTGGGGAACAAAAGGTGGGGGAGCCAGCAAGTGGGAATAACAGTATGTAAGTGGTAACTTGTCTGGAGACAACAGGGGTACCAAAGTATCATCACAGTTTATATCCAATCTTAGTGTACGGAAAACAGGCCACTGATAAGAGAGACATGCATCTGACATAACTATTGTGAAGCCTGCAGTGGTTAAAGAGGACCAGTACTTGCTTAAGCATTCCACTCCAGTCAGAGCTTTGAGAGGCACCCCCATTCAAATGCTTTGTCTAGGGTTCACCTTGAATGGGAGGGTGGAAAAGGAAGCAAGCAAGTAGGTGTGTTTGAGGATATCCCTGAAGATGTCTTGATAGGGAATGATTTTGATAATGTAGTACCTGTTGTGCATGCAGTTACACACAGTCAGGCTTGGAGACAGGCATGTGGGTCTGATAGCCTGGAGGAGACCCAGACAGACCACACACATGAAGCCAGGGCTGGTGAGGTGGCTATTTCAGGGAGGGAGCTACCCTGTAGCAGTGAGCCTGAAGGTGAGCTACAGCTGCTGGTAGGTACTGATGTTCCCTTGGAGAGAGTGACTGTAAGGGCACAGGTGAGTGGTAGTACCCAGACTGACAGTGAGGCACCACTGTCAGAGGATACCAGACTTTCTGTGAAAGGGGTGCTTGGAAGGGTTACAAAGATAGAGTTGAGACAGGCTCAACTCTCAGACACTATACTAAGAGGCTTGAGGTATGTAGCTAGGGAGGTGCCTGATTCTCAAGAAAAAGTGAAGTCTGTATACTGGAACAAAGGGATACTATATAGAGAGTGGACCCCTGAGTGAGGGCTAGAGGGTGAGGTAATACAGAAGTTGGTAATGTCTAGAGCTTACCATCTGGCACTTCTAGCCATAGCCCATAACATTCCTTTTGTAGGTCATATGGACATAAAGTGTACCAAGAGATACATTATGCAAAACTTTTACTGGCCTGGGATTGCAAGGGATGTAACAAGGTACTGCAGGACCTATGAATAATGACAAAAAGTAGCAAGGCAGGAGACAAGGTCAAGGGTCCTTTGATGCCTTTGCCTGTGATTGAGGAGCCATTTCAGAGGGTAGCTATGGATATTATGAGGCTTTTGAGTACCCCAAGTTCCATGGGGAAGAAGTATATCATGGTGTTAGATTATGCTGCTTGATAACCTGAGGTGGTGGCTCTGTCCTCAGTTGAGGCAGAGAAGGTGGCAAATGCTTTGTTAGAGATTTTCAGCAGGGTAGGTTTCCTAAGAGAAATACAGACTGACAGAGCTTAATTTCATGTCAGGCGTGCTGGCTTGTCTATGGACGTCCTGTGGGGTGAAGCACCTGGAGACCACCCTCTACCATCCCAAGATTAATATTCTAGTGGAGAGGTTAAACTCTCCACTAAAGACCATGCTACAGGCATTTGCAGACCAGTTTAAGAGAGAGTGGACAAATATTTAACCAATCTGCTGTTTGCATACAGAGAGGTACCCTAGGAATCCACAGGTTTTTCACCCTTTGAGTTGCTGTATGGACATAGGGTGCGGGGGACTTTAGATCTGATTCGTGATCAGTGGGAGAGTGAGTGTGAATCCCACAATGAGTCTGTTGTGGCATATATCCTAAACCTCAGGACAAGGCTTAGGGAGCTCATGGGATTGGCTCAGGAGAACCTGGCAGAAGCCCAACAGCAGAAAAAGGTCTGGTATGGCAGGAATGCTGAAGCCCGGGGCAGACTAGGTTAAATATACACACTGATCTACACCTGGAACATAGAGCCAGTGCAGTACTACATAGATTTTACAGTTACTCATGCCTTTGGAGTAACAGAAGTCCTTCATTACGACATATTAGACACAGTGATTTAATATACACTGTGTTTTTTCTTTGCTTTATTAAAGAAAGTACATTAGTTACGTCTCATTGACTAAAAAAGAGACTTCATAAGCACCTATGTGGGCAAAAATGAGTGCAGCTCAGATGCTTAGTATAACTGTACCTTGAAAACAGATTGTCTGTGTGTGTGTGTGTGTGTGTGTGTGTGTGTGTGTGTGTGTGTGTGTGTGTGTGTGTGTGTGTGTGTGTGTGTGTGTATGACTATGTGTTTATGTCTGTGTGTTTGTGTGGTAAAGAAAGCTTGAAACATTCGAAGACCAGATTACGGCCTACCATTTTACAGTGTCTCTGTGTTTTCTGTTGGTAAATCAATGTGTGATTTCTCCACTTCCTACACACAGGTTTGTGTATTCAGAAACACAGTGAGCAGCTGCTTAAATGCATTCGGCACACTATCTTTAGTACGCCACTGGTCATTGCTATGATTTATTGATATGCAGCACGATAATGAGCAGCACAGAAAAGCCTGTCAGCTTCGTCGAATGGAGTACAGGTGCACATAGTAGATAGGGCTGGACTATGCACCCCAATGCCCCAGACAGAAGGGTAGTGTGCTGAGTAACATACCATTGCTGCACAGAACGGCTACTTAATAAGATATATTACAGTTTAATAAGTGTCTCCAACACAGCTGTAGACCTTACTAAATTGTTCTCTTCTGCTCTCTGCTCCACTGCCATGTGTACTAGTGTTCGCAGAGAAATAACATGCATTAGATATGAGTGAGGAGTTGGGATCTTTGCCACATTATTGTTAATCATCTTTCTGAACTTCTACCCACTTCCCTAGGTGTCCCACAGGGCTCTATCTTAGGCCCACTGTTATTCTCCATTTTCATCAATGACCTTCATCTCTCTATCCCCTTCTCTACCTGCATTCAATACGCCGACGACTCCACAATTATTTGCTCAGCAAAATCCCAAACTGACCTACATTCGCTCACACAAAAATCCTTCACCACAATAGAAAAATGGTTCTCTAACCATTGTCTTCTCCTCAACCCAAAAAAAAACAAATTATTGCTGTTTACCCCCTCACACACATCTCCCCCTCTTCATTTTACACTTCAATCAAACAATGGTACTATAATTTCTCCTGACACCACCACCAAACTCCTAGGAATCACAATAGATAATCAACTTAAATTTAACACTCACATTAACACTATAATAAAATTTACGAACAAAAGACTCGGATCTCTATATACAATTAAACAATTTCTATCACCACTAGCCAGATCTACAATAGCCAGAACTCACTTACTCTCTACCCTATTATATGCCTCCCCCATCTATACTAACCTGTCCCAATATAATCATAACAAACTAGCTAAATCTTATAATAGCATTGCCAGATTTGCCACTAACTCACCTTATAGGACTCATCACTGTCAAAACCTAAAACAACTAGGCTGGCTTGAATTACCTCACCTACTACAATTTAACCAACTTATTATTGCCCATAAAGTCCTTTATCAACCTAACAATACCCCGACTCTCACTACCCTCATAACACCATACCATAACGTGAAAAGTTTACGCTCAACTAAAAAAATGCAGATGCAAACTTCTTTATCTAAAAATTCTGCAGGAGACTCTCTTTTCTCTAACTTTGTTGGTAAAATATGGAACCTCCTACCAAATGACCTAACAGCTCTTTCATCTCTCCCATTATTCAAAACTAACCTTAAACATTTCCTCTCCAACCACTGGTTATGCTCTTGCAATAACTCTCATTAATCTGCTTTTCATTTCCTTCTCCTCTGCTCTACCATGTCTCCCTCAATTTTTCTCTCTTAAAGTTTATCCTTATATCATAATTTCTCTCTGACCATTCTACTCTGTCCAGCTCTACTCATCCCATCTAACCACCAATCCTGTTTTCCAATTCCTGTCTTATCCTGTAGATGTCCTTAGTAACCTTATATCCCCATCTTTTCTTGATTTACTTACTTATTGCTTTCTTGTGGGAAAAAATTGTGAAATCATTTTTTTACTATGAACAAATCTTGTTCTTGTAACATTTTGCTATACATTTTTGTATTATTATTTTTAAATTACTTGTAACATTAAATGTTTTGAAAACTCGGAGCTTTTCTCCTCGGGCCTCCACTGAAAATGGACATATATCCAGTTGGACTAGCCCGGTTAACAAATGTAAAATAAATAAATAAATAAATAAATAAACATTATACACAAGTGGGGATCTGCTGCTGTGGTAGCTCACATTAATGCGGCTCACCAGCATCTTTGTGGGGGCAGGGAAAGGTATGATTGTGGTAATAAGGGAACTCCATTACTGGTACAGCTTTTCCTCCTAGACAATAGAGTTTTATTATTTATTTATTTATTTTTTTTTTTTTACATTTGGCACTGATATGCTGTTTGACTGTAAATGCTGAGCAAAATATCAGCATGGAAGGAAGGTCACTAAGGTCAGTGACCTTACACCAATGGGAAGTATGTGTGTCTGGTTCTATAACTTATAGAGATAGGACCACCCTGTACAATACAAGTGTACTGCCTCTGAATCTCATGTAACCTTGCAGTCATTAGATTGTGTACTCCATGCATGGAGCATTATGGCACATAATAGGGTAAGACTGCATATAGGGTCTTACCCCATTGTATACCATAATCACTCAAGACATGAGTGGCATACTCAGTGGCACACAATTACTATGACAAGTGCCCAGTATCCCTCTCAGATGCTGTAGTCATTTCCCAACAACAGCCCCTAAGGCAAGACAGTGTACCTAACACTTTAGTCATAGGTGACTCTATAGTCAGGCACACTGATGTCTCACTCACCAGGCTGAAGTGAACAAGGAGAAAATTACAGTCAGCTGCCTGTCAGGTGCCAGGATCTGACACATAATGCATGCACTCAAGTCACTCCACAACAAGTACAAATACGACTCTGTCATTGTCCATGCTGGAGTGAATGACTTGAGACGTACCTCCCTGGACTACATGGAAGAGCTCTTGGATCATGTGACCCAGGCAGGTATGACCCTAGCCCTGAGTAGCATCCTGCCTTCACCCAGAATGATACCACAGTATAAGGACAAAATGAATGACTTCAACAATTGGCTAAGCTTCTGGTGTCATTCAAAGGGGATCCAGTATTTGTCTGCCTGGGAAGACATGATCGACAAACCACAATGCTTTGCCAGAGATGGTCTGCACCTGTCACCCCTGGGATTCAGGTTACTGGATAAAGCTCTTGTCACCCCTACAGTGTCTTTTTTAGGCAAGGTTCAAAGGATAAAACCACCACCGTAACAGATACAAGCATGCAAAATCTGAAGGTAATGCTACTCAATGCTAGAAGTCTAAACCTCAAAATGCACTCTCTCAAGGCACTCCTAAAAATGGAGAACATCAATATCTGTGCAGTAATTGAGACCTGGTTCAAGGCTCCAGAGAGCACCCCTGCAATATCAGGCTAGAATTCTTACTACACTTTTCGGCCACAAAACCAAGACCGAAACACTAAAGGTGGAGGAGTGTCCATATTCACCAAGGATATTCACTCCTCCAGGCTAGTTGCCCAACACAATGCATCGGAAATTCTCCAGGTGCAACTAACACTAGGTAAGACTGCAATCCAAATTGTAGCTTGCCACAGATCCCCCACCACGCCCCAAGATTCTCACTACACCTTTCTAAACATACTGGAAAATATTAAGATACAACCAAACACCCTAATACTGGGTGATTTCAACTACCCTGCCATTAATTGGGAAAACTACTCAGGTACCAACTCCTTTTCCCAATGGTTCTTGGAATTCACAAATTCCAATGCCCTGGATCAACAAATCCATTGTCCCACCAGGGGCTTCAATATCCTAGACCTGGTCATTACCAACATGGGAGATAGATGCTCCACACCAGTGGTCACCCCCTCATTGGTCAGGCCTGACCATAAGCAAATCACCCTTGACATCCACATCCCACCCCCACCCCCTCCCAGTAAGGAAACCTCCTTAAAAAACTTCTCCAAAGCCAACTTCATGCTACTGAAGTCAGAAGTGGCAAATGTCACGACACCCACGCAGACGGGATCTGGAAGTTCGACTGCAGAATCCTACACTAAGGCACTGTACGAGCACATCCACTCGTGCATGAATCGTGCCATCCCAAATAGAACCAAGATGCTCTTCTCCAAAAAAAGGAAGCCAATCTGGTGGTCCCCTGCTATAAACAAACTATACAACAGAAGGAAGAAACTGTTGCAGAAAAGAGGAAAATCCCAGGATGCAAAAAACTCCCTCACCAGCCTCAGTAAGAAGCTGAGATCCCTCATAAAATCCTCAAAAGCTACTTATGAAAATAAAATTGCCAAAGATTCCAGAGACAACCACAAGGCATTCTATAGTTATGTCAAGAATCTTAATGGCAATGCTCAGATCTGCTCCGAGCTACAACAGAATGGCATTAAATATACTGATCCCAAGGATATTGCCAATATCCTGGCAGATCGATTTAGTACCAACTTCACCCCCCTCTCACCCCCTAAAGGGCCCATCTCAATACCAAAAGATTGCCAAATTCCGGTAATCATGGCCACACAGGCAGAAACCGCACTCTCCAAAGCTAAGAATACAGCATCCATGGGACCAGATGACATCCCAGGCTGTGTACTACATGGACTACAAAATGAACTGGCACCTCACCTAAGTGTCATGTTTAATCATAGCATCACCTCAGGCTTCGTGTCCACTGAGTGGCGCACAGCTGCAGTTATCCCGCTCCACAAGGGAGGATCCGCCTTGGATCCCGGGAACTACCGTCCCATCAGTCTGACAAGCCTGATCTGCAAGGGCATGGAATGCATTATCATGGAGCTTATAAACAAAGACATTGGCAACCTTCAAACACTGGACCCCACCCAGTTTGGGTTTGTGAAGGGCCAATCTTGTCTCCTGAATCTGATTGACTTCTTTGAATCAGTCTCCAGAGCTGTGGACGAGGGTAAGGCAGTCCATACAGCCTATCTGGACCTTGCCAAGGCCTTTGACACCATCCCCCACTCTGGAGTCATAGATAAACTTACTAAGCTGGGCATAAATCCCTACGTCACTCGATGGGTTGCCAACTGGCTTACTGACAGAACCCAGACTGTAAAAGTAGCCAACTCCAAATCCAGCTCCAGATAAGTGACAAGTGGAGTACCTCAGGGTTCAGTCCTGGGACCACTCTTGTTTGGCATCTACTTCTCTGAAGTACAGGCCAACACTATGGGACTCTGGCTAACAAAGTTCACAGATGACTGCAAACTGGGAGCCATTATTGAATCCCCAAATTATGTGGCTATTCTGCGAAAGGGCCTTACAGAAACAAATGCCTGGTGCCAGAGCCATGGGCTCAAGCTTAATGCCAAGAAATGTATAGTTATCCCCTTTGGAAAAAAACATGTACCCATGAATTACCACATAGGTGGCAGGACACTAAACATCGAAAGTGTGATGGGAGGCTTAGGGACACAGGTGGACAGTGGTCTCACTTTCGATAACCACATCGCCACAACAGTCAGGAAATCTTTCTATGTGGCACACCTCATCACTAAGGGCTTTTCATCCAAAAAAAAGGAGGTCATTGTCCCACTGTACTCATCCCTCATTAGACCCATTATACAGTATAATGCCCCGTTTGGTATGTACCTCACAAGACATCTGCAACAGCTGGAAAGGCCACAGAAATACCTCACTAAAAGAATCAAAGGCCTAAAGCAGATGCCATATGCTGACCATCTAAAAACAACTCCAGCTATACTCTGTGGCATATCGTCTACTCAGAGGTGATCTCTGCTTAACAAACAAGGCCATGTCAAACCCTGAGCTGTTGGACATGCTCCACTTAAAGAAATCCCAATCCCTCAAAGCCACATGCTCCAGGGATCTAAACCTTGTCATCACAATGAACAAAACATGCTGGAGAGATAGGTTTCTGACCCAGAGACTCCCCATATTCTGGAACAGACTGCCCATACATGTCAAGCAGAGTGCCTCATTGGCCCTCTTCAAAAGGAACCTTGATGATTGGATGGGAGATAGGAAATTCACCCCGGGGATCATGTCAGCCGCCCTACTAGACAGGGGCCTGGAGAAGTAAATATTGTGGGAAGAAATATCCAGGGAATTGTTATGGTTAGGCTTGCATAGGCCCTAGGGCCGATAGCCTAGTACCAACCTATGAACCTATGGTACTGATATCTCTCTATATGATCTGACGTGTCTTACACTGAATTTCAACTTCTATATTCTAGGAAATTCCTGCCATCTACCTTATTCAAACTGCATTTTTTTCTTCACTCCTGGAGTACTTATCCTACTGTAGAGATTAGTGCCATTATATGCTTTATATCCTGGGTATAAGTATATTCACGCAGTTGTCACTGGCTGACTTTGCAATGCAAAGCCATGACATAATGAAGCTTCCTGCCTGCAGTGCATAGCAGTCAGCATTGTATCAGTTACTGTTTGCTCTGTCTGTTTCCACCTGCATCTCTCTAGACTGCTTGTATGCACACATTTCACTGTAGTACAGGTAGTACAAGTCGGTGCTCTTCTCAACCCTATAGTTTAGCACTTGTCTTCAATGAGGTTGATATTTCCTAGTGATGATCTATACAACTAGGTGTGTTTTACATACCTTTGCAGCAATATTACTCAAACCCAATTTGACTAGTTAGGCCTGTTCTTAACACAAACATTTATACTCTGTCGCTTGAGGCACTCCAGGGTATATTAACCAGTGACCACTGTTAATATATAAGCAAACTTACAAATGTATTATTTGCAAATAATATGACTGTGTTATATTTTCATCCAGTACTTTCTAGAAATGTACTGTTTGGTATGTATTATAAAGCAATTTTGTGCAGCTATTTACATTTGAGATAATGCAAATGTTGATGTATTTCTCAGTTATACTTTACTTTATAGGAACTGATCTGCATATTTAGATTTTACATGAGATTTAATGTCATTGAGTAACTTTTTAATAACAATTCTGGTATCAGGGATGCAGCTTTTGTCTTAATTAGCCACTAGTGGTTAATATATTTTCTTAGTATAATGAAAGTATTTTCATCAACAGCAAATATATATATATATATATATATATATATATATATATATATATATATATATATATATATATATATATATATATATATATATATATATATATATATATATATATATATATATATTACTTTAGAAGTTTAATACAGCTGATTCATTTCTGTGAAACGATATGTGCTTACTGGTTCCGACAATCTGATCACACACACTCATGCATATGGATATCAAAAAGAGTATTATGCAAACTTCTCTCATCTGGAACCAGCCAGACTTCAGGATGTGGCTCATGTATGCCCTGCATTTTACTAGACTTGCTGTTTGTTATGTCTTCCAGGAGACTGTCATTTATTTATTTTAATTATTTATATGTTTATGTTCCATGCAAATTGTAATCAGATAATAGGAGGGGGCAGTAGAAATTGTTAGAAAAAGAAGGAAGTTAGGCATTATGGTGGGGTGTTCTACTTTTTGTGAGTTTACTGTACCTTTTTGTTAATGACAGGGTATAGTATGGAGCACGTGAATAGGATGTCAGCATTTTTTTACAGTTTATTACTATAACAAGAAAATGACTAAGCAATACTTACCAAAACTATCTACCTAAGATGATGATGATGGTCCTTTGTTGTACATACTTCTGTCCACATACAGCTTAATGATTCTTTTGCATGCATGACAATGTGTTTCCAATAGACAGCACACTCTTTCAGTATTTTGGCATTCTCCCCTTGGTTAGTTAGAGCTTGATACAAAAAGCTGTCTAAATTGAAAACAACATCCTGTATTCCCCAGTGCATGTGATAGACCCTTCAAAGTCCGTTCTTCAGGCTTCTTCCAGTGTGCTGTAATACCCGCATTATTGCTGCCAGTGCTATTAGCCAGGCTTTCAGTCCTACAGGCAATTTACTGGTAAACAGAAGGCAACACTTAGGATAACCACAGACTGATAATGCATACAATCCTGTGTGGCATCAGCCAAAAGAACAGGAGCACCAGGTAAAAGTAAGACGTGTTTATTGTTAATACAAGTTGAGCGCTTTTGTTCCTGCCATAGGAACTTCATCAGAACAAATAATCTAAAGCACTATTTCAATACATCATATAAATTGGTAAAACCACCTACCAATTAAATTGAAAAAAAGAACTAAAGTGGCAACTTTTGTTGAATGCTACATGTCCCCCTGTGTTAAATGGCACATGTTCCATCAGTGCAATGTTGAAGTTAAAGCAACTGACGTCTGATATGCATTTACACTGTCTGTCCCTTTAAAACATCTGGGATTATTTAGTATTCATGGACCTTTTGAGATTTGGCATTTTTTTTATTGGTTGGTTTTAACAAGGAAGTAGGTGATTTACCAATTTATAACATGCAGTTAAAAATGTTTTTGTGTACTAATGGCTTTGCATTAAGCTTTAAAACAGAAATATTGATATATCGTATCAGTAGTTCCCCTCCCTGGTCTGTCACTGCCTTAATCCCTCTTTCAAAAACACCCTATGCCTCTTCCTTTTTATAAAGGTGGAGTACTATAGCAATACTTTGATCCTGTTAATGACAACCCATGCATTCCTCTCAATTGTACAGATTTTTGGAGAATGACCAGATTTTGGCCCATATTTTCAGTCAGTTTTTCATAAAACTTTGGTTTTCTGGCAAATTAGTGGCAAATAATTAAAGACTGAAGTTAGAAAATAATGAAATACATTTGAGTTTCAGACTTCATAGCCTTCAGAAAATTCACGCTAATGCAAAACCTGTTATGCTATCAACTAATTTTGTAAGAACAATAATTAAACATTGTCACTATTTTTGGGCCTTTGCCCCACTTTTATTTATGGCTTTGTCCAGATTTCTTGCTCTAAGACGTTGAGAGGTATGATCCCATGCCTTCTTTAACTTCAGTGTCCTTTATAAGGGGGTTGTCATTATTACATTGCACGCAATTTTTCCATTATACTCTCTGAGTGAGTCCACCAAATATATTGACAACCTTAAGACTACTTCCCCAGATCACATTCCATAAAACCCAGAGGGTTCCCTAAAAAGCAATTCTATTACCCTAATAATTAAGCTGCACATGACCCTGTATCAGCTGTCAGACTTTGTATCTCTCCCCTGTGAATATTTCTTGTCAAGGTATTGTATGAAGTAAAAGCTTGGCACAGTATAACTGCATGCCCATGGTGTCATATTAATTGATACACTGCACAGCAGCTTGGCATGAAAGACTTGCACATGTGCGATAGTTGATGAAGTAATGAAAGAAGGCAGCCATGTTATTTCATCTCATCATGGGACATTTCATTACAAAATGTTAACATGCGGTGCTGCACAGCCTAAGTAGTAATATGAAGATTTCATACTGACATGTTTTATGGTGGTACAATGATAAAAGGGAGATTTGGTTTGTGTGAATGTATCTCACTTACGAAACTTTAGTGCAAGGCTCTTCCAGCACAGTGTCATAATTTGTGATATATCACTGCAATAAGGTCTCCTTTATAGTGCAAATTAAGCACATTGGAGCTCAAGACAAGTGGTAAAACGAAGAAAGTTTTTAATATTAGATAAAACCACACAACAAATGAACCACAAAACGCTTAACTGCTTCACCACATTTTTCGTCCTTAATAGAACTTCATCAGATGTAAAGCAGTTATTAAAATCAATTAAGTCTTTATATATTCATTTAAAAAAAAACAATTAACCAATCAATTTCATCTTAGACCTGAGCTAATAAATATTCATAAAGACATGCTAACACAGTCATGAATATACATAAGCACATTCTTCATCAAAAAACATGCATAAAACTTCATTCTATCCAAATATTTGCATAAAAAATACAAAAAATACCTACTCATTTATAAAAAATAAATAAATATATCACAATTTTTATAAAAAAATAATAAATATCTAAAACCTACCATAAAAATACATTTAGAAATACTAATATAGTATATCAGACCAACTGGTTACATCTTCCTAATACATTTAATATAGCTATGCTGCCATCTACTGACTAAATAAAAAATTACATATTAAAAAAACAACAGGCTGAAGGAAGAATGTCTTCTTTTGGCTTATCCCGGTTAGGGGTCGCCACAGTGGAACTCCGGTCCACTAATGATTTAAGAAGATTTTTACAGTGCAGAGGTGCCAGCTGGATGCCCAACCTTCAATGAAGGGACGCCCATTCAGGCATGTCTTTTGAACGCCACTCAAATGCAGGGTGGACATGCAGACTCCACACAGAAGGCACTCCAGCCGAGAATCGAATGGGAGAACCTCTTGCTGTGAGGCGACAACGCTACAGCTGCACCACCATGGTTTGTATATAATCCCTCTTTTTAATAAATTTCTTTACTATTGTCCAACTTATAAAAAACATATACAATATAAAAATAATATCTTATTATGTTTATAATGTGGGAACAATAAATAACATTCATATGTGCATATTATTGCATATGCCCTAAATTGCAACAGTACCTAACATAAAATTAAATACAAATCTACCCCTAGACAAACTGTTAACTCGTAAAAGGTCACAAAAGAATGTTAAGAATTATTTAATCCTATATAAATTCATTATAACTTTGCTGATCTCATTTTTAAAATAGGCATTAAAGATGTATTCTTGTTAAGCCCTGAGGGTCTACAGGCATCAAGTACTAATTGCCAATACAATTCTCAAACTTCTGTTTTATTTTCCCAGTCTCCTTCCCTTACATCATAGGGAAATCATTCTAATGCAAAGAAATTAAACACAGCTTCCTTACAAACTGTGGTGTGTTTGTACAAAGCATTGTTAACATCAAACTTATGAATATCATATATGTGTTCATACATCCTCCTTTTAAATGCCCTCTCCATTTTCCCAACATAAAAGGAGGGGCATTTTCCTCATATAGCTATATAAATTATACCTTTGGTGTCACAATTCACAAAATGCTTATGTGAAATTAAAATGTATATATAAAGGCTTATTTGATTTTAATAACTGCTTTACATCTGATGAAGTTCTATTAAGGATGAAAAACGTGGTGAAACAGTTAAGCGTTTTGTGGTTCATATGTTGTGTGGTTTTATCTAATATTAAAAACTTTCTTCTTTTTACCACTTGTCTTGAGCTCTGAAGTGCTTAATTTGTACTTTTTGGTTGGAGCTTTGCTCTTGTATACACTTTCATTCTATATTTTTGTGGTTCTCCTTTATAGTGCCACATTCCTTTGTATTTATTGTCTCCTTATTAAGTAAGTGGCCAAAGATATCAGACCTTTTTCAGCTAAGTCTGACTCAGGTCGCAGCGTACTGCAATATCAAATGGTACATATCAAACAATATATAGAATTATACTAAGATACTGAATTGCATAAAATACACAGCAAATTCATGATTCTGCATAATATGCAGAGGAATCACAACACTTAACCTAATATTATAAGGAGAATCATTACACTAAATAAATAAAAGTATAGTAGGATACCAACAACCAGTGACTAAGCTGTAAGCTACTTTATAAATATCAGCAACGGTCACATTGTACAGCAACCTATTACAACATTTTATTTTTAAATAATTTATGACTTCCATCTCTCCATGATCATCTAGGATATATTCCTTATAGAGCCATTCATTCCTTATCTTCTCCCAGTACAGGAGAGATGAGGCAAGGGGTCACAACACAAGCCTCATCCAGAAGAGGTTAGGACATTTTTTTCTATATTTCCTTACCCTCCCCTGCTGGCTACCAAGCCCCGTACAATGCACACTATGCTTAGGCTCTGAGGGTGTATTCACATCTGTGTACCTGTGATGCCTGGCTAAAATGGAATGCAGTCCTTGGGCAGGCTTACACTCTCCATGTCCCATCATTTGTGCATGAAGTGCATATCTAAGGCTTACATAAAAATGGAATTTTTGCAATAGGACTTTTATCTTTCCCCAGATAGATAAACTGGCACCAACCCTTATTCTTATCCCTTCCTAGCCATTGCTTCAAACAGCTAGACTGCTGTTTAAATCCAGCCTCTCTATGGCATAGTCAAGTCTAAAGCGTCCATTCCATTAAGCCAGCTTCAGTCCCAGTGTAAAATGTTCATACTAAGATACTGAATTGTGTGACATTTCAGTGCAACACAGCCATACTTACTATTTCCCAATCTTTCACATTTGTGAAAGTTTGATGAAAAATATACCAATGCTTCACATGGAGCAACAACTAGTATAACACCGCAAGACAGGAAAAAAAAAAAAAAAAACACACTGCAAGAGATTCTTTGTTCCAGAGAAGAGGTCTCTGAGACATATACCTGTCTCTCCAACACCTTATTTATGTTGCAGAAAAGGTTCAGGTCCCTAGACCAGGCGTTTCTGATGATATTTGTTTTTATAGATATGCAACAGGTCCATAAGGACTGGATCGGAGGTTGCTTTAAAGACCAGGCATAAATTTCCTCTCAGTAGTTTGTCAGAGACCTAGTACAAGGATAAGGGTTTTGAGGCAGTTTTCTACACCATATGTTCTTTTTGTAAGGAACGTTTGAAGACTCTCCAGTTGTTGCATATGCCTGATGAAGTACATGCCGAAGGGGACCTTGTCCTCAGCAATTGGTCTGATGAGGGCTGTGTACAATGGGACAGTGTCATTTTTGGACCTAGATGCCATACCTTTGCTCATAAGTTACACAACGTAGAATGATTTCCTTACTAAGGTAGACACATGGTGGTTAATGGCCAAGTCACTGTCTACATGAGTTCTCAAATTCCTGTTTAGATGGTGTATTATCAATGTAGTAATTTTCAAGTGTGATTGTCTTTCTGAAAGATATTATTATGCATTTCTTGGAATTGAGTTTTAGACCATGACTCTGGAACCAGTTATTAGTCGATCTTGGGCCTTCTTGGAGAGTGTTTGTGTCTTTGGGGGATTCAATGCACCCTGTTCACACTTGTCTTTGAACGTGGTCAGCTACAGGCCTTTGACATTAAGTGTGACTTCAGAGATGCAGATGCAAAAAAGGAGTGGCCCCAGCACCAAGCCCTGGGGAACTGTGCTGGTGACTGGATTTTTTGGGGAAGTAGAGTCCCTTGACCTTTTGTGTCCTATTTGTGAGCCAGCTAGCCATCCATCAGGTAATGTAAAGGATTACACCTAGTTACAAGAACTTGTTTGCAATGCCTGAGTTGGGTATTGTATAGAATGCTTTGGCCAAGTTGAAGTAGGTAGTATGCACCATTTTCTCCCATCCATTGCTTTGGAGACCTTCTTGAAGAAATCCACCAGGTTAAGTGGGTATGACCTGACCTTGACAAATCTAAGCTTGGTCCAAAGTCTGAAGGTTTCTTGTGTTGTTTATCAAATCAGTGATTATTCTTCCATGGCCTTACATATGAGATGAGTCAGGCTTATGGGTTGGTAGTTTCCCTGGTCCATGGATAACACTCCCTTGTTCAGAGGGATAACCTTTGCAGTCCACCATTTGTTTGCCATGAAGCCTGTTTGGAGGCTATAACTGAATATTGTTTCTACTGAGCCTGATAGGACATGTTTCATGCTATTAATGAGGCAGCCTCATGCTTGAAATATGAGGTTCTTTGTGGAAAGTCTCTTTCAGTCTTGTTCAAAACCAATGATGTGTAAAGATTCACTTATAACCCAAATCAACCCATGGAGAAAATGGGGTGTCTCTGGCCATGTGGGTACCTCTGATATTCATTTTTAGCTATTTTGATATATTTAGTCAACAACATATAAAGGTTGCAGTCAGTGGGCAAAATAATATTACCCTTCATTATGAGTAAACGGTTTTGCTGAAGTCAATGAATCCTATACTCTTCCTGTCACAAAATGATGATAAAAATTTCTTACATATAACTGCTTTCAAAGTATGCACTAACAATATAGAATTCCTAATTCAGACCCTCTTCAAAAGGAACCTTGACGATTGGATGGGAGAAAGGAAATTCACCCCGGGGATCACGTCAGTCGCCCTGCTAGACAGGGGTCCAGGGAAGTAAATAGTGTGGGAAGAAATAGCCAGGGAATTGTTATAGCTAGGCTTGTATAGGCCCTAGGGCTGATAGCCTAGTACCAACCTATGAACCTATGAACCAGACATGTGATTCAGTGAATAATACAAAATGAGTCATTTTATCAAAATGAATCCTCCTTACCTTTCCTGACATATTATACCTTGCACAGGCCTCTACAGTAGTTCGATGTTTGTGTATATTATGCACCAGGAAGAAATTGTGCATCTGCAGTAAAACCCTACATACTGCAGGTTTTGCTGGAGACAATGAGGCTTGACATGTTGCAATCCATGTCTAGACGTGGAGTATTAATGCATATTTGGTGAAGACATGACTACATTCCATGCAATGCAGTTGTAATTTTATTATTGGCCTTAATTTATATTTATATGTCTTGAGCTTTGTCTAGACAAAATCAAGCTAAAATTGGCTAGTTTAGATGACCCCCATGGTGCAAGCATATGCCATATGTTATATATTAAGTATCTAAAACTGCTTTTATCACAGTTTTCCATGTGGGATTGGGCAAGACTTGGAGTGACAATGTTTAATAAGAGACTGAATATGCTGAGATGTTACTGCGATTAAAATTATAAAGCTGTTCACTATTTTTAACAATATCACACGTCTTCTCTTCATGTGCATTACATATGGCTATTATGATCCCAAATTGGCATCAAACTTAAATACAGGGTTATCATTTTATAAAATGGACATATTTTTATATCTGGTTTTTACTTTTCTCGATGTGCATTGCCATTACAATATATCACCCCTTCACATTTTTAATTTTCATGTGAAAGTAAGTCTCTTCCTTTACTAAGGGTCTTATGACCCCTAACATGCAGGCACAGAGATTCCTGAACTTTGCACATATAAACACCTTGAATTAGTTACTCTATATGTTCACTAGAGGTGCAAACATCCTTGACCTCCTGGTCCTTACAAACATGGTTGAACATCCCCCCACCCCCGCTCCGTTTAATGTCCTCAGTGTCCAAGTCAGACCATAAAGCTTTCCCTTTGAAGTAAAGGTAAAAACAGGGACAACAGCTAATCCTGGAATTGTGGTGGTGCTGCGGTAGCATTGTCGCCTCACAGATAGACGTTGTCCTGTTCGATTCTCAGCTAGAGCATCTTCTGTGTGGAGACATGCGTGAATGGGCGTACCTTCGTTAAAGGTTGTGCATCAGGGCTGGCAACTTGGCACGTAAAAATCTACTGCTAATCATTAGCGGACCGGAGTTCCGCCATGGCGACCCCTAACCAGGAAAAGCCGAAAGACACAACATTCTAGGGCAAACGTCCTACTACTAAGTCATACTGGCAAAATTTCAAGCCCCTTAAAACCTGAGAACATCACTGCCTATGCTGAATCATTCACAGAAACTCTGTTTAATCATATTAACAGCTTCAAAGAGCCAACTGTACCTACCCAGATTAAGCACAGGATCAACTCAAAGAACAAGCCACCCTGGTGGAATCCTGACATCAATAGGTTGAGTAACAAAAGGAAGAAATTCATGGCAAAAATTAGGAATTGCAATGCCAAGCAAGGTGAAAAATCCCTTGTCAACCAACATAAGCAACTCAGGGGGCTGATCAAGTCAACCAAAGCCAAATGTGAGGTAAAATTTAGCCTTACAGGTAAAGGAAAATCACAAAGCTATCTTCAGCTATGTCCATAACCTCAAAGGCAATACACAGCAAAGTAGGAAATTAATTGTAAATGGTAACACCTATATGGAGTCAGAACAAATAGCAAACTTCTAGCTGACAAATTTATCTCCAATTTTACGCTCTCTCCCTGCCACATCCCCTCAGGAAATACCCACATCCATAACACACCCAACTATCACTAGAGAGCAGATACTCAAAGCAGGTACTCAAGGCACTCTCCAAGGCCAAGAATACTGCATCACTGGGTCCTGATAATATTATAGGATGCCTCCTTCATAGCATGAAATATGAACTGTCGGGCCCACTAAAATCACTATTTAACCACCGCTTCAAAACAGGCTTCATGTTAAATGAATGGATGACTGCACAAAGGCAAGTCATCTGAGGACCCAAGGAATTATCAGTCCATTAGCCTGACTAGCCTGATATGCAAAACTATGGAGAGAATAATCATGGATATCCCAAATGATGACATAAGTAACCTACAAACACTGGACACAAATCAGTTCAGGTTTGTCAAGGGCATTACTAAGCCTGGTGCAGTTCTTGGAGAACATCACAAAAGCAATGGACAAGAGCAAAATGTTGAATACTGCCTTCCTCAACCAGGTCAAGGCATTTGTCACAGCACACCAACCCACACAGGCATTGTAGGAAAATCTCACTATACTAGGTATAAACTCCTACATTAACTGCTGGATATCCAGATGTAATCCTCAAACCAGGACCTGACAGTTTTGATGCCTCTTTTTAGGAAAAAAATCAAATGGGAATTAGCTTCCATACTGCTTACATTATATAACTACATTAAGACACAAAACATAACAGATATAAGATTTAATTTACTCTTGGACAGTTTGCTTTCCCAAACAAAATGTGAATCCCTTTTTAAGAATAATTGTCCCATGTATCATATAAACTTGGGTATTAAAATGGATGCAAATGCATTAGCTGAAAGAGTCATCTTTGTAGCTGATAAAGTATTTTTTTGTTAATTCCAAGTAGGTTTTATGGAATGAAAACAGGCTTGGAACATTAAAATAGTGTGCAAATTAATTATCTGTTATAACAATAGTATTAAAAATCTACATACAGTTTTTGTTCTTCATGCAAGCAAAGCCTTTGATCAAGTCCATGTTCATTATACATCTATACTAAATTTAATTCTGGTGTGAAAAAGATAAAAGCTGACTTAAATTTAGTCTCTTCCCAAGGTAGCCCATAAGGAAAATTAACCGTATACCACTGGACTTTTTAAGCTGGACAAAAAGATATCTTGTAATTTTTATCGCATAATCATAATCTCAGAGTTAATCTTAATGCCTTTCAAATTCTAAAAAATAAAAAAGGACTAAAGTTTCCAAATGTTCTACTTTTTACACTGTTTCCAGAATGGTGAAGGGTTTGTGACCTTAGACTATCATAAGACAAATCAGAATTATACTCCATTACGGATAACTACAGTGAGGGCTCTTATTTATAAAGTTGACATATCCAATAGGTCTGCTCCTTTTGTAGAAAAACATCTTTGAGTTTCTTTCTTGAACCTTCGTTTTTCATTAAACTTTTTATTCCAGAAACATAGTCATTAAGAAACTAGATTTGGTTAAAGAGTTTATGATAAAGCAATCACTTTCTGGCATTCTTGAAATCTCCCTAATAATAATAATAATAATAATATAATAATAATAATCATTATTATTATTATTATTATTATTATTATTGTTGTTGTTGTTGTTGTTGTTATTATCACCATCATTGTTCCCAATAATCCAAGACCTTTTCTGTTCTACATGTCTGAAAATGGTAATATAATTCTGAGCTCAGTCCTGAGGGACTGTTGGAATCTTAGCAGAAGCTCACTTCTCCATCTTAGTCTAACTAAAAGAACGATGTTTAAATTTTTAAAGTTACAAAGACATAATGTCCCAAAGCTTGACCTCATTTCCTCTTGTCTGTGTTATCCTAAAAAGAAACCTAAGTTACTTTTTCTTTACAAATTAGTCTTAAACTCTACCTTTTTCATAGATATACGTTTCCCTAGCATCATAATTTTATTTAATGTTTAGTCTGTATCTCTGAAAAATTGGGTCTGTGTTCAGCGTGTGAACGGAACGTTCATCAAACATCCATTCATTATACATAGACCATCGGACGTTCCTTCCCTCGAAAGGGCAAATGATCATGAATAAGTTCATCGACTGATCATAGTTGGCGAACATCAAGGGAATGGAACTAGTATGCACTTACTGGCAATGTAAGGACCAGGAACTGTGCCCTTTCCCCACTGTAGTACAAGTAGCAGGAATAAAAAGTAACTAATTATAAGTATTTGCAGTATAATTCATTAGAAAGCCTCAAGACTTTACATTAAAGTATGACATTTAACTTCTTCTTCCGTCAAGATATTAGTAGCATGGGTAAGTTACATGAATTAATAATGCTAGCCAATTTTCTTGCAGTTAATGTTGCAAACTCATCTTAACTAATCTTAAATATGCTTGCAATGTGACAAGTTACATGTCTGATTTTCTTTCATGTAATCGATGTATAAAGTATTTTGTTGGGTTTGTAATGCTGTTCATAAAATGATGTTTCAAGTATAAGAAAATAGTATATTATAATGAATATACTTCAAAATATCCAAGTAACAGAAGATGGAACAGCAAAACGTTGATCCTAAAGGACCAAAAGTTACAACATAAAAAACCCATAAAACTCATACTTTTGCAGGGTGGCAAACTCCCCTTACACACCATGTGGGGTGCTGTATCACCTGAACTGCCTATTAATTATATATACCAAGCCAAGAAGAAACTTTGCGGTGTGGGGTGTGTGATGTTCACTTCCTAAATTATGTTATGCAGTTAGTTCACGTAATAAAAATTGAACTGTAAAATATGTGCTACAAAATAATCAAATAGAAAATTGTAGGTACTCCACAGTTATGTTAAAAATGGAATATCCTTTATTGAAACACATAAACTAATATTATTAAATTTAATATTATTAAGTATTAGTTTAATATTAATATTTATTGTTATTAAATATTAGTTTGTGTGTTTCAATAAATGATATTCCATTTTTAACTCAACTGTGGACTACATGCTATTTTCTATTTTATTATTTTGCAGCACATATTTTACAGTTCCTTTTTTATTAAGTGAACTAAGTGCATAACATAATTTACGAAGTGAACATAACACCCTCTACCCTAGAAAGTTTCTTCTTGGTTTGTTTTGCACCCAATAAAAGTTGCATAATGTGTTTTTCTGAGACTTTGAGGGATACCACGGATTTCTTTTTTGAAGTTAATCATATATACCAACTCAGAGATTGTATAACAGTGGGGTAAGGGTAAATTCTCATTTTTCACTACTCTGTGACCTCACACAAAGTAATGTTGGCAGAAAAGATCATTATTATTTTATAACATTTGCCAGAATTGCAGATATTTGCTATTATGAACATCTAAATCAAATTCAGTGCCCTCAAGATGTATGTACTAGTCACTCATAAATTCTGTTGATAATTATTTTAGTTGCGTTCTCCTGCAAAGCAAAAATATATAAGAACAACTTTTTTATTGCAAAATGTTAAAGTGTAAGGGTAATATTAAAGTGATCTGAGGAAAAGCAATGTCAAAATGAGCTTATCCACTATTTTTTTCCTTTTTAGGAAAGAGCATTGCACACTCAAACCAATGACCTTAACTAAAAATGTTGAATCTTGCTGGTACCTCTCAAAGTGTGTGTGTGTGTTTGGGGGGGGGGTTATGTTTAGTTTCTAGATGGTGTTTGAAAGTGTACCTTATAGATGTAAAATTTATTCTTTAACAGTTTACTTTCTGTTATGACCAGTATTTATTTTCCAGAAAGTCAAAACAGATATGTTTATTGGATTTAAAGGTAGATTATCCCTTTTTATTTTGTTTTTATTTGGTTTTACATCTTCATAAACTAACTACTTGAGTATATTTTAACAGCATGACAGCTAGTATAACACTAAATAAAACTAAATGAATCAGTCCATCTATATTATCTTTTACTGTTCATAATAGTTGTATCTGCTCAAACCCTAATGCCTCTGTGAAACTGGACTACAATAATGACTAAGGAAAGGAGGAGGGTAAGAGAATACATTTGCTCCAGTTGTTCAATGTCATTAGAATAACATTGTCCAGGTTTTGAGAGCCCAAAATACAATAGTTGTACACCAAACTGAGAGTGCTGCAATTAACTTTAATACATTGGCTGTTTTTTCCCACAATACACACACACACACACACACACACACACACACACACACACACACACACACACACACACACACACACACACACATATATATATATATATATATATATATATGGATTCACTTTATAACCTCGAATTACTGAAATGTCAAATTTCAGTATCTCGAGACTATAAAACCGAATCCACAAAACACTGACACAAAAAAACGCGAAAGTCAAAACACCGAAAAAAACGCACACACAATACTACACATACACCACAACAACCACATCACAACAAAAACAAACAAAACTACAAACATACACAACTCATACACACATAATCGGGGGCAAGCCCCCCTGCACCCTCCCTACTTATATATACTAACTCCGAGATCGCACAAACACAAAACAGAAGCCGACTCACACATGCACATTCTCCAACTCCTCACACACACATCAAACACATCAGCACACTCTAACTCCCACTCACAACCCTTAGAAAACACTTACCTGACATAACACCTACATCCACACACGGCACCGCGCACCATCAAAACACAATCCCGTTAATGGTGAATCACCAAAACAACAAGATAAACAATATATATTGGAATCTGCTTATAAAACTACTTCTTCCATTAATTGGAGACTTTTTACTTGGAAATTTTTACATAGATCTTTTTATACACCTTTAATGATGAATAAAATAAATAATAAAGACAACTTATGTAAGAGATGTAATGTAGAAATAAATGCTGATTGGGCACATATGTTTTATGACTGTATAAAATTGAAGGAATATTGGATGTTAATCAATGATTTTTTGCAGGCTCTTTTCACAGATAATTTCATTGTCTCTAAATCACTTATATTATTTAACACAACTGTTCCTAAATGTGTTAAAAAAGTTAAACTTCCCTTGTTATGGTCTATTCTAGCAGTGGCTAGAAAAATAATAACCAGAAACTGGATTTCAGATACTCCTCATTCATTTAATGAATTTAAAAATGTTATGACAGAAGTGTGTCATATGGAATTAATGACAATAAAGTCAAGAACTACTAGAAAAACGTCTTACTATACTATATGGGATACTTTACAAAACCTGTTAAAAAAATCTTAGTTTCATTAGTAAGACATTATAGTTTAATCAATTGATTTGATTTGTAGTGGATGTCTCTGTAAATATTTTGGTTGTTTTATTAAATGTTATAATTATTTACATTTTAATTGCTTGTATAAGATTGTTATGATATTTATTTTGTATGTTAAAAACAATAAACTTGTTTTAAAAAAAAAGAAACACAATCCCGGACATTACGCAGCGTAAGGTCATAACCGCAAATTCGACATATATTCGAATTCGCAATTATGGGCTTTCGCTATTTTTAACATTCGTCTTTATAGCCTCGAGATACTGAAATTCGACATTTCAGTAATCCGAGGTTATAAAGTGAATCCATATATATATATATATAAATAAGGACTCTCCCACTGCATATGAAGCATGCGATATTTATGCCGCTGCTGTTTGTTCGTATTAATAATATGGCTCATTTTTTTCCTGGGGGTCCAATAAGACCTTTGAATACTTTATGTCAAATTAATTTGTTTCTGAGAAATTTAATCAGAGGTTTGTGTGATAGCCAAATCATGATCATGTTAAATTGTACATGTTTCTTGAGTGGAATATACTTCTCATAATTAACTTGTAGTAATTTTTGACAGCCTCAAATTCTTCATTCCTTTGATTAAGTAATGTCTTCTGTTCAGTCTTAAATGTGGTTGTTATTTGTAATCAACTAGCCAAAACCACTGCTTTAAAAGCTGCTCATAAATGTGTAAAAATACTGCTTAAGAGTTATTATGCTCCGTTATTTCTTAATCTTAACTTCATTAATATCCAAGTAATACTCAAAATCGTGTTATTAATTTCTGGTTAAAAGATAAATTTTTAACAAATAAGTTTGGGGTAGTTTACATAGATCAGTGTCAAAGTTTTAATGCCTTTTGTATTATTAAGACAGCTATTGGATAAGATAAAGAATTGAAATCTGACTAATGCCTTTTTATTAACACTTCTACTCATTTGCATATTAAAGGTGAGAAATTTCATGTTTTAGAACATACTAGATTAGATGAAAGAGGGGGGATGACAATTTATTACTGAAAAAAGTTTACTGGATTGTATTACTGGAAGCATCTGTAAAATCAGAGTTAAATTACTATATCTTTTTAAAACCTGTTTTAAGGACCAGACCACTCAAACATTAGGGTAACAAATGGAAAACAAAACTGCTGAATATATAGTTCAATGTTTTAGCAGGGTATTTTATTTTTTAAAGGAATATCAACAATGTTAGTACACAAAAAATGATAGAACTATACCTAAAGGTTGTTTTCCATCTGGAAATTTCATATTTTGTAAATAGATATTAAAAACAAAACACTTTACTCTTGCAATTACAAGTAAAATATTTGAAATAAGGTCCTTTATTACATGCAAACATGAATGTGAATTTGTTAATATGGGAATGTGCCATCTATTTGGCGGTTTCTACCTGTTCCACCTTTTATTTGGAAAAGGCATCCAAAATGTTTAAGCACCAGATGTCTGAGCATCTTAGTAACATAAAATGTCAGAATTTCTAAGGTTTTATGTAATAAACACACCAATAAATATCTAAGTGTCAAATACGTGTTTATTAATATTGACAGCACTGAAAGAAACTACCAATAAAAATAGTTGGCAAGACATATTTACTTATAAAGAAAACAGACAGAATGTTATGCTTGGAGCCTCATTTAAATCCAGAATTAAACAAATGCCTATAACCACATTAATAATTGATAGTTTAATATTTTTTGTATGCAATTTAGTGTTTTAGCATGTTGCCATAACAACTATTTTTATTTTTCTACTTTATGTATTAAATAACTGTGGATTCAACATTAGATGGTATTATAAACTTATAAACTTCATACATGAATCAAAGATGAAACTGATTTAAAGTTTTCGTTCAGTGTAAATGACAAAATGGATTGTTACATTTGGAGCACTCACATCTAGGACTAAATTGAATGCTTGGAATCATAGTAATAATCACTGTTTGCAGGTTACTTAAACATTGTTTTCTGCATTTCCACTGCACTATAATTGCATTTTATTATTTTTTCTGTTCATCTTTACTGAATTAATGGACTATATGTTATTGTACCACTTGATGGTGCTGTAGGTTGACAAATCACCCAAAGCTCATTTAAAAAAAGTTTACATTTAATGAATATTTGAATTTAGCTATTTTTTAGTACAGTTATGATATGATTTATTTTCAAAAGTAATTTTCATGTTTTAACATAGTTGGTTCTTGAAATACTTGAGTGATAGAATGCTATTTTCTTTTGGTCTCTGTAACCTTACCACAGCTGATAAAAAATGCATCTGCACTCTGTAGGGCAATGTAATCTGTTCATTTAGAGATCCACTCACTATGTTGTAGAGCCATGTATTCTGTAAATTTAGAGATGCACTTACAATACTGGAGAAACGTGACACAATGAACATTACAGTGGAAATAGCTGTGTCTGTAATGCAATTTTAGAGATCATTGCACAGCAATTATCCTCTGTGTCCTCTACCCACCTAAATGTGTCGGTATTACTGGTTTGTACCATGACTTTATATTTCTGTCCTACTTGCATGACCTGCCTTATCACAAGCATTGGAAGGGCACGTACTGTTACCCCACTTCTTTTTGTCACCTCCTTCAGTTATACAATAACGTAACATTGTCTTCTAGTCTTACTGTTCAAGTCTTAGCAATCTCAGCTATATATTCACATTCTGAGTCAGCCTGAAGTAAGTTTATCTTCTTCTTCATAGACTTAACATTGCATAGCAATCCATTCCCCAGTCCACCTATATCTCTTACGACAGATATGTTTCATACCAGACTGTTGCACTTTTCCCATCCTCTAATTGCATTGATTGTTATTCCTTCCACCATGTTTTCCCATTTTACCTTTCCTAAACAACTCTGACAAATACAGACAATTTAAGATGGTGGTGGTTGATTACCTTTCCTCCAGTACAGTACTATATGCTTGTGTGATGCAGTTATGTCATTTGGAAAATAGCTGCAGGTTTCATACGTTACATTTTCTTTCATTGATATTTCTGCAGAAACTTAACTGACCACACTATTACACTGATACTTATTGTATTTGAATTTAACCTTTTATTTCAGCAAGACTGGGATTTGCCTCAATATCAGTCCAAATCGCTGGTTTGAATAATGTTTTATGCATTCTTATTTACATTTCCAACATTATACACCTTTGATGGTTTGGGTTTATTTGCTACCATTTTAAACCTGTTTCTTTTTATCCTTCATTTTACCCATGCACCTGGATATATGGGCATTCCATGGGATATATGTGGATTTGGATTTTGTTTGGATTTCTAGATTTCTCTGTGAATGAACAGGCTCTATCGATGACAATTTCTGTTGTGCAGTTTTCTTTGTTTTCACTTTTGGGTAGTTTACACCTGAGAACCCTTATTTATTTGGGATACTGGAATGGCATTTTCAGAGGGCTGGGTGGATACTTGCTGGTCTTGCCATACTGAAACCAAACAAACTCTCCTACTGAACCTAACTAGTACAAAAAAAGTCACCTACTGGAGCTAACTAGTCTAAACAAAGTCACCTACTAAAGCTAACTAGTACAAACCAAGTCACCCACTGAAGCTAACTAATCCAAAGTCACCTATTAAAACTAACTAGTGCAATAACTCTTCACAGTGGTAAATAACTTGGACATGGTGACATTATTTTGCTTTTTGTCTTCCAGTATTCCAGGCTTTGATTCTGTCAGCCTCCATTTGTCTACTACAAGAATCTGTGCAAGTCAGTTAACAAGATAGGTGCCCCAATGATTTCACAGACCTAATACTTAACAGTTACCTATTACCTATGAACCTATAAATCTATGCCTGTAAACCATAATCACAGATATTCATTAGACATAATATTCTATTTGGGAGTGGTCTCCTCTGGAATAGTGATGGAACTGTTCTCATGATCTGATCACTTTTTGGTCTGGTTTGCTCTGGAGTGTCTTCCTAGTCCTGTCTCTTATACTGAGTTGTTCAGATACTGGGATCTTTAAAATCTCACTGGATATAATTTTATACTTTTCCTCAACTGCTCCCTCAGTAATACTGCTGATAATTCAGATCACATTATGGGTGCCTTTAATGTGATACTCACTGGCTCACTGGACATTGCCGCCCTGATCCAACTTTAGTCTTCTTACAGAAAATGGGACCACTTCTTGGAAGAGTCACACAACCTTCCCTAGTCTCCTGTTGTTCATTAAGAGGTACCATAGTGAAATTAGACCAACTATTGGCATTTTATTTGGTATGCTACTAAAGCCCTCTTTATGAACAGTACTTGTATGACATGCAGCGACAGGTCAAGTTTTAGGATGCTGTCCTCTCCTCTCACCATTGTTTTACATGTACCTCAGGGTTATGTTTGGGGGCTTCTTTTATTTACAGTTATTTTTCAGCACTATAACTCCCACTACACCCATTAGCAGCATGCTGGTACAGAGTGGTAATGTTACTCCTTCATCTTTGGAAAAATCTACTATTTATTTATTTATTTACTTATTACAGTTTGATGACCGGGATAGTCCACTGGGCCTGGAAGAGCCCATTTTCAGTGGAGGCCCGGGGAGAAAAGCTGCACAGGATACCGGCAATTTTACAATAGTTATACAAAAGTAAATAAAGTAGTAGAACAGTGAAAAATACAGAGATAATATACAATTTGTTAAAAAAGTCATAACATTTCTAATCCTAGGTAATGATTTACAAAAGTGAGATTCATGTAGTCTAAACATATTTAAAGTACAGGCATTTCAGATGAAAGAACATGTAAGGAAAACATTTATGCACAGATAAAAAACAAGCTTTTTTACTGCTGTAATTAAAAACAAGATAATCTGTGGTTATGACTATTAAATGACTGCTTTTATTTTTTAAAAAATGTCCTCCTCAGAAGTTCATTTTCTATAAAATAAATCCATGTTTTTTGTACCCTGAAAATGGTAGCCACCAGCCCTAACTGCTGTAAGTTTTTTTGTGTTCCATCATATCACTGTACAGTGAATTATGTTTCATTGATTTTCCGATAACAAAAAAATGCAACTTGAGAGTTTTAAAAAACACACAAAAATGCTTTTTATAAGGAAGCAAGCCCCTCTGCAGTCCCATGTTGTGGACTCACCCCACACCACCTTAGTTATAAAAGCTATGGTTGCACAATTGTGGAAAAAAACTGAGCACGTCCATGTGCCACATAATACAACTGCACTGGGTTTGATGAGCCATGATGAAACAAATGTATGAAAAGCTAGTCACAGTAACTTTACTTGTCCAAGAGAGGGATAATCATGCATTAATGTCTCTGCTCCACTAGGTGGTGCTACCAAACAGGTATCACTTCTCAAATGAGTATATATTCAGTGACATCTATTCCTTTCCATGAGCATTTATCTGGACTGCTAACAACAGTGAGTCACTTCTAAAAACCTGCTACAGAGAGTTCATGATCTCCTTAACCAAGGAAAGAGATGTCATTGCTAAAGGCATTGGGCTTGCAGTAACACTGGAGCCTCTTCCCCAAGTACCGAAGTACTCCAGGTACCCTTGATAGGTTCCTGACCCAGAGACTCCCCAGTCTCTGGAATAGACTGCCCATACATGTCAAGCAGAGTGCCTCTTTGGTCCTCTTCAAAAGGAACCTTGATGATTGGATGGAAGATAGGAAATTCACTCCGGGGATCATGTCAGTCACCCTGCTAGACAGGGGTCCAGGGAAGTAAATAGTATGGGAAGAAATAGCCAGGGAATTGTTATGGCTAGGCTTGTATAGGCTCTAGGGCCGATAGCCTAGTACCAACCTATGAACCTATAAATAGGGCCTTCCATTTCACACGTCATATGATCATAGGAGATCATTAGGCTAATGGCTCTGGGGCCCTTACAAGCTTAGCCAAGAGTTTATCCCCAACAGAGAAACCTCAATCAGCACCTGTCACCCTTGTCAGTGAGGGACAAAGGTGGAACCCCTGAGACAAATTTGTGGTTGCCTATCCACTCATCAAGGTTGTGATTGAAGAGGGTCCATGACATACTTTGTTTGACATGTATGGGGAGTCGTTTCCAGAGATGGGGTAGCCTTTGAGAGACGAACTTCTCTCCAGCAGGTTTTGTTAATGTCACATATTAGATTTAAGCCCTTCAATCAGGTACTACGCGAGGAGTTAGACTTACGGATATGGAGCATCTCCAGTAGAGCAGGGTCTGATATTGCCTTGTAGGCAAGATACAAATCATCTCTGAGCAATCTGTATGATACAGAGTAGAGTGACAGTGATTTGAACCTGTCCACATAGGACAGGTGTTAGAGTCCATGGATTCTCTTTGTGAGGTATTTCTGTGGCCTTTCCAGTTGGTGAGGGGTTTGGAGACGTACATACCAAATGGGGCATTGTACTCAATTATTGGCCTAATGAGGGGGGAGGAGTACAGAAAGGTAGTAACCTCCTTTTATCTGGATGCAATTCCTTTACTTATGAGAAGAACCAAGTAAAAGGCTTTTCTGATGATGGTCAAATGTGAGATTGTTGTCAACTTGTGTACCCAGGTCTCTCACCATAGGTTGTGTGCTTAGGGGGTTGCCGCAAATGTGGTAATTATTAGGGGCTGTGTTTTTGATGAATGGTATGATAATACATTTTTCTGCGTTTAACTTAAGGCCATGACTTTGGCACTAGTCATTTGTTGCTGTGAAACCCTCTTGAAGTATGTTAACATCATTTGGAGAGTAAAAGACAGTCCCAAACTTACAGTCATCCACAAACTTGGTCAGTCACAGGCCTTTTATCTTTGCCTGGACCTCTGAGAAGTAAATGTCAAACAATAGGGATCCCAGGACAGATTGTTTGGTGACAGCACTAGTGACAGGTCTGCTGTTGGAGGTAGTGGCACCTATTTTGACATTATGGGTCCTGTCAGTGACCCAGTTGGCCACCCACCTGATGAGATAGGGATTTATGCCAAGTTCTGTTAGCTTTTTGATGATGCCCAAGTGGGGGATTGTGTCAACGGCTTTGGCTAAGTCAAGGTAAGCTGTATGTACTGACTTTCCCTCATCCAGTGCCTTGGTGCCAGACTCAAAAAAGTCAACCAGGTTCAACAGGCAAGATCTGCCCTTGACAAAGCCGAACTGGATGGGGTCAAGTGCTTGGAGATTGCCTATGTCCTTGTTTATGAGGTCCATAATAATATGCTCCATGGCCTTACAAATCAGAATTGTCAATCTAATGGGGCGATAGTTTCCAGGGTCAGTAGTGGCACCACCTTTGTGCAAAGGGATGACAATGGCAGTTCTCCACTCTGCTGGAATGGAGCCTGTACTTAAGTTATGGTTGAATAAGGTTGAATTGCTCAATGGCAAGGCTAGTTCTTGCTGGAGATGGTGCAGAATACAGCCAGGGATACTATCAGGTCCCATGGAAGCCATGTTCTTTGCCTTGGATAGGGCCTTTAACACTTGATCTATGGAGAAGTGAGGTGCGGGGCAAGTATCAAGGATGTCGAATGGGCCTTGGGGGGGACAGGGGGTGAAGTTTGCACTGAATCTAGCAGGTTGCCCAAGTCAACAGGATCAGAGTAAGTAGTACCATTAAGAATTAATTCAGAACAAACCTATGCTTTGCCATGAAGGTGTCTAGCGTAACTGAAAAAGGCTTTGTGGCTAGCCTTTGTTTTGGAGGGTAGTGTTGATTCATAATTGGCTTTGGAGGTCTCCATTAGTAATCTAATTTGCTTGTTGAAGCTAAGGAGGGAGTTTTTCCAATTAGGAATTTGTGCCTTTTTTACCCTTGGACAACAGTTTCTTCCTTTTGTTGTAAAGCCTGTTGATAGAGGATGTCCACCACACACTTCCTCACCCTAGGAAAAGCTCACTGTCTGCCTATTTCCCTATAGCCCATTCATCTAACTGCATCTCTCTTATTTAAACTTTTCATGTGATACATGGCTCTTTACTTCAGAAGTTGTTCCCTCTTAAAACCTGATGTTGGCTGCTGCTGCTTCTTCTTCTTCTTCCACCATTATGCCTCCCCCTACCACAGGCACCCCTTTGTGCACCAGCCATCCCTGTTTGGGTCCCACACTATGGATTCCTATTTGTACTGATAGATGTGTCTAACCACAATGCCATTAAGGCTCAGTCTAGTCTGTTTTTAGTACATAAAATGCATTTGTTGCTCTGCCAGTCCAGTACATTAGCTTTTGAAAACGTAATTTAATCCCTGTCATTTGTACTGCGTGAACTTTTTTTTTTTTTAAATGATTTATTTGCAATGATTTGTATTGGTTACATGTGATGCTATTTAAACTATTGCTGGTTTGTTTTTGCACTGGTCATGACTTCAAAAGGACTATCTGATACAGAGTGCTTACCTGTAAATTAAATAAAAAAAATAATGACAGCCATAACTGTATTGCGCTAGGCACATAGTTCTTATAGCATAATTACATCAGAGCTGTCTTATACTGTGACTGTCACCAATATAAAGAACTATGAACAGATCTCTAATTCTGACCAACTTATTTTGTGTTCAGACATGCATACCAAGGCATTCATCTCAAATAGTGAAGCTTGAGAGGTGAATTTTTGCATCCATGTCAAGAACACATAATAAGGGTTATGATTAGTGAGACCAATACTGCGGTGGTGGTGTTGCAGTAGCATTGTCACCTCACAGTAAGATATTGTCCTGTTCGATTCTCAGCTAGAGCATCTTCTGTGTGGAGACATGCGTGAATGGGCGTACCTTCGTTGAAGGTTGTGCATCAGAGCTGGCAACTCGGCACGTAAAAATCTACTCCAATCATTAACGGACTGGAGTTCTGCTGTGGCGACCCCTAACTGGGAAAAGCCGAAAGACATAACATTAGTGAGACTAATCATAATTGTTTGTAGTGCATGGAGATTTATGTGATCCATGTACTACCAGCTATGGAAAAAAAAAGACAAGAGGCAGAAATGAAGTATACATCGGAAGAGTGAACTGCTTTAAAAGCAGTTAAACACTTCTTTCTGCCACACTTTTTATTTATATGTATGGCACATAGAAATATCAAAGGTAAAGATTTAGTTTTGATGATGTTCCTAGGTAACCAAGCTATTAACAACAATCTGTCTCACAAAGTATCTATATTTGTAGACAGAGTATGAAACACTGCTAACGCTTATTGCCTTTCAAGTCTCATCTGGCATATGCCATATTGCATTTATAGCTTTTTCTTATTTCTTTTTATTTTATTCATTTATTAAATGCAGAAACCCAATAGATAGATGCCCCTTTTCAGGGGCAACGTGGCAGCAGTGCCTGGCTATTTTGCTTGCTTAGAGTTATATAGTAGGCAAATAGAGACTGAAGGAATCAAACCCTTGGCTATAGGTTGAAGCTCACGGAAGCTGATAACTTTTATGTCTGCTGCTGGTTTTCTATGTTTGTAAAATTTGTTCACGCCTAACTAGAAAATGACAAGTACCATGAATTTTTTCCCTCAGAACAAAATATTCAGTTGTACTGGCATAAATGAGTAGCAAAGGTGGGTGGGTGGGTGAGGGCAAAATTAGGGATAACAAGAGAAACAAAAACTTACTGCACAGATACAACCACAGAATCACTCTGCTTGGCAATGTAACGGCATAATGTGTCATAAGAATCTGTAAAATAAAATAATATTTCATTTTAAAGGTGTAGTTCTTGCACTGTTTAGTAAGAAAAGACTTTATATCATTCAAACTACAAACTGGAACTTACATGACAAACGTTGTTACTTATATTTTCAAGCATTTCTTTTGATTCCATTAAATTTAAACATTATGTTTCTGAGGCAACATTTGGCTTATTTTATCATATCAGTGTATAAAATATAACCAGTCTAGCTATATATATATATATATATATATATATATATATGTATGTGTGTATGTCTATATATATATATATATATATATATATATATATATATATATATATGTATGCACATTATATACACCTTGCACATAATAGCAACAATTTACTTAAATTTTTTCATAACTGCAAGCTAGATGAAGAGGCCACCATAGTAATTTCTTATTGCTACAATCTGGTACTGGAATTCACAAACATAGTATGCAAGTGTGCACAGTGTAACATTTGGGAAGTGTTGCATGTGCCTATTAATGAGCATGATTCATAAATGTGAATCACATTACAACTCACACTATAGAGGCCTTTGTGAAGCAGGTACCTAGGCTGGACAACTGCTGAGGGATAACAGAAGAGGGCATGCACCAATGTGCAAACAGGCAAATTGTGCAATACTGCAATACAGAGACCAAACTAGAAAGCCATGCAGCATGCAAAAAAAAAAAAAAATACACATGCCAATGACAATTATTCCATCAGTGAAGTCCACCAATCTGCACACTGCATAGGTGTCATCTACAGAGAATGAGCCATCTAGCAGTAACAGGGCTGGCCTTAGAGCCCTAGTAAACAAATTCCATGGATCAACCACCATCCCTGACCCATCATGCTGTCATAATGACTGTCTTTTGCCCTCCCATGACATTAATGCATAGATATAGCACCATTCCTTCATGAAGCCATGTGCAGGTGTATGTTATTGTGATTTTCCTTCTCCAGAAGAAATGTGACTTCACTTTGTCATCCCCTACCCCTGACTCCCACAAATGTTACCTCCCTAGAGATACCCCAAGGTCAGTAACACAGTACATTGTTTCTAATCAACTTTGCAGCATATGAATCCCTATTACTATCACAATCACTATCACAATCACAATCACTATCACTATCACTTTCTTGCCTTGTATATCCTTTTATACTTTTCACCTAAATATATTCTGTGACTTGGGGCTGTATTCACTGAGATATCCATGCTATACTGCCAAATATCCTGACAGTTTATGGAGTAACACCACTTTCTTTTCATCATACAATTGCATGGGGCTCAGTGGGAGCCATGGTACTGATACGGGTGCAGTTTGTAGTACCTGACACAACTACCTGTAGCATCATGACACACCTGTATGCTGGTGCAGCATTCTTAGGGGATATCAAGGAATGTTATGTACTTACCCACATCCTATAGAACTCAGAGTAAGACTGCTTCCAATATTCTTACAATCACAAACCTGATCACACTGTTCCACCATGTTCTCCCAGAATACTGAACTACCAGGCATGCATACAAGGATGACATCATATGGTATTAATAACATTAGATGGAATAGATTCACCCTTATGGCAGTCCATGCTCCAGTGACTTCTTAGGGGTTGGCATATATGAGCAGTTAGATATTCTAATCACAAGATGCTATCTTGTATGCAACACTGATGGTTTCACCATAAAATATTCTACACGCACCCTGAGAGTTATATTTGTTTGCTTTAGTAAGACAAAACCCATAAATCCATTACTCCAACAATAACTAACTAACTAACTAACTAACTAACTAACTAACTAACTAACTAACTAACTAACTAACTAACTAAATAAAAAGCATAGCATTTACGTTTTTAAGAAAACGTGAAATATGGTGGATATAACTTGTCTGTATAAACTGTATTTAAAAATACGAGGCCAAGTTACAATCATCTGTCTGCTCAGAAATATTTCTTTAATTCCCTCAGTAAGGGGGTTTGTTCATAGTTTCATAAGTATTAAGTATATACTAGACTAATGACAACTGGAGCCTTTAAAAGCCTAGCTATGCAACCTCAAATGTATCCCATGGGCTATTTTGCCTTAGAGGTTGTTTAAAGGGGTGTATGTTAGCGAAGGTATGATTTAACTGCTGCCTCTGTTCATTAGAGACATAGATGTCAGACCAGGGTTAAATTTCCAGTTTCCCATCCACTGGTCTAGGTTACACTTAAAAAGGGTTAGGGAAGGTCTCTGCTTCATATTGATGGGAAGCCTACTCCAGAGGATAGGAATTCTCTGAGATACATACCTGTCCCTCCAACATGTCCTATTTAAATTGCAATCAAAATTTAAATCTTTGGATCTAGAAGTTCTGATGCAATTTATTTATTAGATATGCAAAAGGTCCATCAGAGTGGGATCCAGGATAGCTTATAAGCAGGTATAAATCTCCTCTCAGCTGTCTGTAATAAACAGAGAATAGGGACAGGACTTTTGAGTTGATCTGCATAGGGCATTATGTTTATAACCTGTAGTGTTTTTGTGAGGAACCTCTGTAAACATTCCGCCTGGTCAGGTACATACTGAAGAGAGCATTATACTCAATAACGTGCCTGATGAGGGCTGAGTACAGTGGCAAGATGACCTCTCTGGACCTACATGCCATGTTCTTACTTATAAAATGAGAGACATAGAATAATATTCTTACTACCTTAGGCACGTGTTGGTCAAAAATAGGTTACTATCTACATGTGTCCCTAAATCCTTGACTACTTTGTCTACTTTTAGTGGTGTTTTAGAGATGAGGTAGTCTCCCTGGGTGGCTAACATCCCAAAAGGTGCTATTATGTTTTTCTTTGCAATGAGTTTTAATCCATGGCTTTGGAATCAGTCATTTTTCTGTGTTAGACCTTCCTTTAAAATGTTTGTATCTTGGGAGATTTCTGTGATTGCATCTAGCTTGCAATAACCTAAAAACTTGGTAAGCCAGACACCCTTGACCTTAGCCTTGACTTCAGAGAAATAGATGCCAAAGAGGAGTGGAACCAGCACAGATCCCTCGAGGACTCCACTGATGAGTGGCCTCTTTGTGGAGGTGGTGTCTCCAATACTAACCTCCTGGTTCTAATCAGACAGTTACACAGAGGTTTATTTCTAATTTGATGAGTTTGTTTACAGTGCCCAGGTGGGGGTATTGTATTAAATGCCTTAGCTAGGTCAAGGGAGGCAGTATGCACATTTTGCCCTCATCCATTGCCTTAGTGACCTTCTCAAAGAAGTCCACCACGTTCAGTAGACATGAGCTGCCTTTGACAAAATCAAACTAGGTTGGGTCCAGTATCTGAAGATTGCAATACAATAAAGAAAGGTTAAATTTCCCTATCGCCACTGTACCAACATCTCACACAGAAAAAACCCTGTACGTTTGATCAACTGATTTTTCATCACCCAAACTAGCTTTTTTTCTATTCCAAAATTTGAATTGTTGACCACTTATCTATAGCCTATATATGTATATCTATATTTATGTATATTTAGCTATATATATATATATATATATATATATATATATATATATATATATAAATAAATAAATATATATATATATATATATATATATATATATATATATATATATATATATATATATATATGTTACAGACAACTTGTCAAACCTGGATAAATCCTGCTAAGCTAATCAAAAATCATCTGAACAAACATACCAGCTGTATTTCTCTGCAAGATCGAAGTACAATGGGGATTGTGGAATTTCCCTTTACCCATTTTAGTCCAAACTTGGTATTAGCATATATAATAAACAAGACTTAGTGCTGGTGGATTTCTTTTTCTTTTCAACAAGTTGTGTTTAATCAATAGCATTTCAGTAGCTGGTGCTTTCAATGGATGCTCCTACATCTCTCTCTCTCTCTCTCTCTCTCTATATATATATATATATATATATATATATATATATATATATATGGGTCATCTACTTCACATCATCTAAAACCCATCTGACTGACTTTCATTTCACCGAGACCAAATCACCTAATTTTCAAAATTCTGAAAACTCATATGACTGAATCTCAAGCAACCGCTACCCCAAAACAAAACACATGCAACACATAGCTCACAAAGCCAGTGTGCCAAACAGTCACAGCCCTTAAGGCTAAACAACACACCTGATACACTTGTAATAGGTGACTCTGTCGTTAGGCACACTGACGTCCCGCTCACCAGGCTGAACAAGGAGAAGTTCACGGTGAGCTGCCTGTCAGGCGCTAGGATCCGCCACATAACACAAGCACTCAGGTCACTCCAAGGCAAGTACAAATATGACTCAGTCATTGTCCATGCTGGTGTGAATGATCTGAGACGTACCTCCCTGGACTACATGAAAAGAGAGATAGAGGAGCTCTCTGAGCATGTAGCCCAGGCCGGTATGACCCTGACCTTGAGTAGCATCTTACCCACACCAAGAATGATGCCACAATATGAAGACAAGATGATCAATTTCAACAATTGGCTTAAGTATTGGTGTCATTCAAAGGGGATCCAATGCCTGTCAGCCTGGGATGACATGCTCGACAAGCCACGATGCTTTGCTAGGGACGGCTTGCACCTGTCACCCCTGGGCTTTTGGATATTGGCAAAGGCTCTTGCTACCCCCCATAGTGCCTTTTTTAGGCAAGGCTCAAAAGACAAACCCACCTCCATAGGTATCACAAGGTATAAGAAACTAAGAGTAATGCTACTCAACGCCAGAAGTCTAAACCTCAAGATGCATGCACTCGAAACTCTCATTAGCATGGAGAACATCGATATATGTGCAGTAACAGAAACCTGGCTCAAGGCTCCCGAGAGCACCCCAGCACTACCAGGTTATATCTCATACCATGCTTTTCGGCCCCAAAACTTGGACCGAACCACAAAAGGAGGGGGAGTATCAATATTCGCCAAAGATACCCACACCTCCAGGTTGGTGGCACAGTATGAAGCATCAGAAACTATCCATGTGCAACTAACAGTGGGTAAAACTGCCTTCCAGTTTATAGCCTGCTACAGACCACCCTCCCAAACCCAGGAACCCCACTCGGCCTTCCTGAGAACACTGGAAAATATGAAGGTCTCTCCAAACACCATTATATTGGGTGACTTCAACTACCCAAACATAGACTGGGAGCATTACTCTAGCTCCAACACCCTAGCCCAAAGGTTCCTAGAATTTATAAACTCAAATGCTATGGAACAACATGTTACCACTCCCACAAGAGGGGAAAACATACTGGACCTGATCATCACCAACATGGGGACTCTATGCTCCAGACCAGAAGTGTATCCCTCACTGGTAAGATCAGACCATAAACTAATCTCACTGGATATTCACATCCCGACCCCACCCTCTGCCCAGAAAACCACAGTGAAAAACTTCTCTAAGGCAAATTTCACACTCCTCAAAACCGAGGTGGAATCCTTCAAAGCCCCCGGGCCTGTGAAAAATACGGCCCAGACCACAGAATCCTTTATAAACGCATTCTATGAACACCTTCAGGAATGCATGGATCATGCAATCCCAAATAAAACCAAGACCCAATCCTCCAAAGGCAGGCGTCCTGTCTGGTGGACCCCAGCCATAAACAAACTATACAATAGAAGGAGGAAGCTACTACATGATAGAGGAAAATCCCAAAAAGGGAAGGCATCTCTGATCAGTATTAGCAAAAAACTATGGGCACTCATAAAATCGTCTAAGGTCAGCTTCGAGAGAAAAATTGCACAGGACACTAAGGATAATCACAAGGCTTTCTTTAGTTATATTAGGAACCTGGGTGGGAATTCCCAGATATGCTCAGAATTAGTCCAAAATGACAAAAAATACACCAAACCCACAGACATTGCCAACATCCTAGCTGACAGGTTCAGCAAACTTCTCCTCCCACCAAAGGGCAAATATCTGTCCCAGCAGAGTGCTGCCCCCCTGACATCTCAGATGCTCAGGTAAGAGCCGCCCTCTCCAAAGCAAAAAACACAGCATCAATGGGACCAGATGGCGTCCCGGGCTGCATCCTACATGAACTCCAAGAAGAGCTAAACCCAAACATAAAACTACTGTTCAATCTCAGCCTTACTACAGGATATGTACCCAAAAAGTGGCGTACAGCAACAGTGGTCCCTCTCCACAAAGGCGGTGCCTCAACGGATCCTGGAAACTATCGCCCCATAAGCCTGACTAGCTTGGTCTGCAAAGCTATGGAAAGGATCATCATGGACCTCATAAGTAAAGATATTGGGGACCTAAAGACACTGGATCCTACCCAGTTTGGCTTTGTTAAGGGCAGATCCTGCCTCTTAAACCTGGTCAATTTCTTTGAAACAGTCACCAAGGCCATTGACGAGGGGAAGGTGGTCCACACAGCCTACCTGGACCTCGCAAAAGCCTTCGATACAATACCCCACTCGGGCATTATAGATAAGCTCACCAGCTTAAATATAAACCCCTATGTCACTAGATGGGTTGCAAACTGGCTCAAGGACATAACATTGCTGGAGCCATGTCAGACTCCAAACCAGTTACAAGTGGCGTCCCACAAGGCTCAGTCCTGGGACCTCTCTTGTTCGGTATATATTTCTTGGAGGTACAGGCCAACACGGTAGGACTGTGGCTGACCAAGTTCGCAGATGACTGCAAACTGGGCACCATAATCGACTCTCCAGCCGACACAAGCATCCTCCAAAAGGGCCTCATAGAAACAGACAACTGGTGCCAGAGCCATGGCCTCAAGCTAAACGCCAAAAAGTGTATAGTCATCCCCTTTGGCAAAAACAAAGTGCCCACAAATTACCACATAGGTGGTAATCCATTAAGTACAGAAGAAGTAATTAGGGACCTGGGGACCCAAGTTGATAGCAATCTCTCATTTGACAACCATGTGGCCAAAGTGGTTAGAAAACATTTTATATAGCCCACCTAATCATGAAGGGATTCACATCTAGATCAGGGGAGGTCATCGTGCCTCTTTACTCATCCCTCATCAGGCCCATAATTGAGTACAATGCCCCTTTTGGGATGTACCTTACCAGACACCTGCAGCAACTGGAAAGACCCCAAAAGTACCTCACCAAGAGGATCAAAGGGCTCAAACAGATGCCATATGCTGGCCGGTTAAAGAAACTCCAGCTCTACTCAGTGGCATACCACCTGCTCAGAGGCGATCTGTGCCTGACGTATAAAGCCATGTCCAACCCGGAATTAATGGACATGCTGCACCTCAGAAAATCCAAATCCCATCGAGCTATGTGCTCGAGAGACTTGAACCTCAGCACTGAAATAAATAGGACATGCTGGAGGGACAGATTCATAACCCAGAGCCTCCCTTCACTCTGGAATAAAATCCCAGTCCAGGTTAGGCAGAGTCCCTCATTGACTCTCTTCAAGAGGAATCTTGATGAGTGGATGGGAGATCGTAGGTTTACCCCGGGTATCACTTCTGTGTCACTGTTAGACAGAGGCACAGTATACTAACCTCGAAAAAGGGCATAGCAAAATTAATTTAAAATGGGTGGCGAAAGCCAAACACACTCTGGCTAGGCTTATAAATGCCCTAGGGCAGATAGCCTAGTATGAACCTATGAACCTATTTCACCAAACGCTTACAGTGCTAAATTTCAAAAGATTAAATATTAAACCATAGACAAACACACTCATAACATTAATGACTACCTCTTTCCAGAACTTAAAAACTACTTACTTATACTCTTAACAGAAACCGGACAATATAGAACCAAACTAAGTGGGGGGGGGGGGCTACACCAACCACACACCCCAATGTGGGGGGCCATGCCCCCGAACCCCCTCAACTATATATACTAACTCCAGGATCACACTACAGTGGAGAAAAGGACATATACCTTTTACTTACCTTACAGTACTCTACACACTGCCACTACTGCTGCAAATGCACAAAACATCCACCATATTACTTTAGATGCTTATAAATTCAAGGAAGAGGAAAAATTACCCAGCAAACAATAAACCAAGGAAACACTGTGCCACGCTAGAAGCAGTCCCTTTGTAGTTTAATTGCAGAATAAAAACATAAATGCTCCACATAGAGTACGTTTTCGTAAACACACTTCCTCAGATGCAAAACACAAGTGTATGAATACCAAACCTTTTTATACTTCAATAAACCAGTCAAGTACTGTGTTCCCCTTTTACATAATCATCTTTAGGGTTCATATCAAAATCAGTATGCAAAATACAAATACATCTGTATAAAGTGTAAAAAATACATTAAAAATATTAATATTCATTAAAACTTCAAAACAATATTATTTTCCACTACACATATATTATCCACTTGTATTCAAAATGTTTTTAAAATATATATATAAATCCTCACAAACACAGAAAAATAAAACAGTAATTTAAAGATTTTCCTGCAACTTACTCTTGTCATTTGTTAATAAATACCACCCTCCTGTGGCTAAACTGTTAATAACATATTTTTGAAAGCTAAAACCATGAATACTGTTAACACTATTAACACTTTGAAACTGGCATGTTCATTCTTTAAAATGAAAATACATGAATTGAAAATAAAAATACAGAAATTGAAAATGTATTTCCAATGGGCACAAAGTATAGGTATCAAAAGTGAATGTCAAAAAAGAGAAAGTCTACACAGATAGTTCATAGTCTAGCTGACCTTAACTTTAAAACAGGTGCCTGGGATACATTATCATTTAAGCCAGGGGGTCTGTTAGCTTCCAAGATAATTTGCCAATAAAGCTCACAGTATTCTATGTGTGTCTCCCACCATCCACCTCTAATAACCATAGAGACCACCTCCAAAACAAAGAATAAATATTTAAGCAATAACCCACGCCTGGGTGTGGGTAATGCTGGATTTACCCACGGTTGGTGTGGTTTGGTCATGAAGGCGAAGCCCGAGTGGCCAAACAAAGACAACCGTGGGTAAATCCAGCATTACCCACACCCAGAAGTGGGTTATTGCTATTATACAATGACATTATTTAAGAAAAAAAATACTTACTTTTCTTAAATAATGGCATTGTATAATGCCTCCGTGCTGCCTTTCTGCAGCTATCAGGTATTCTGTGGCAGTTCTGATGTACTGTGCATGCATATGCTTACGCAGTACATCAGAGCTGTGTGTGGAAGCAACAGAGAAAGGAACATCTCCGTTGCTTTTTTAAAAGTGTCTCGTTATGTTAAACGGGTTTAACATAGCGAGATATCTTTAAAAAAAAGCAACAGAGAAAGGAAGATCTCCGTTGCTTTTTTTTAAGATATATCGCTTTGTTAAACTCATTTAACATAGAGAGATTACAGCAACGGAGCTCTTCTATTCTCCATTGCTACCAAAAACACAAAAAAGTCAAGACTTATACTAATGGAAAAAGTCTGGGCGACCGGACCTTTTCCATTAGTATAAGTCGGACTTACAATGGGCATGCTGACCAATCAGCGTGCACATTTTGGAATATTAATGGGGGGTCATTGTATAATTCGCATTAAGGTATTCTAAGGTATGCCTATTGCTTGTTTTTTTTTTCTAATGTCATTCATGTGTTCATATATTCTCTGCTTTAGCATTATTTCTGTTTTCCCTTTGTAGAATGGCGGACAGTGGGTGCAACTGCCAATATACACTACCCACTTTGTTTCACAACTGTTTCTGCTGTCTGTTGTCTGCATAATAGAACTTAAAGCATTTTTTGCTTGAGTTCAGTGTTATCAATACTAACATTTAGAATTCCAGATATACTAGTTTGGAACAGTTTACATCACTATCCAACTGACTTAGTACATCATTGTATTTTCCATAGTAAAAAAAATCCATTTTCACAGGAAACTTTTTCCAGTCACTGTATCAGACATTCATTAGTGATGCAATGCCAATATTTCTGAGTGCAGAGATACTTAAACAATAACCGACTTTAGGTTTCCTACCTCTCACAAACAATAACTGACTTTAGGTTTCCTACCTCTCACTAGACTCAGTACTACCTTAGTCCCTCTTATTCTGGTCTTACTGCTTTCTCTTAGTCTTTACCTGCCAGTGTATGACATGACAACACCATACATGTATGGAGGCATTCCCTTCTCATTTAGTACTTCATCCTCTTTATTTCTCATTTTTTTCTGTTATGGGTCATCATAAAACAGACTATCATAATTTTTATTATGAATTTCCACCTTCTGTAAAGATCTTTATAGTCTTTCAACTTTTAATTGAACTCCAAATATTCTCCTTGCTTGATTGTTGTCCTCGTTCCACTATTTTCATCCTCCAAGCCAATTTACATTTCTCATGTAAGTTTTTAAACAAAACACTATTCATTTTCACAGTTACGCATTTTTTTATACTCCCAACATCATTGCAGTTGTGGTATTTTACAATATCTTTGAAGGAGATTTTTAATTTCTTAACTTCTGAACTAAACATTCTTTCTTTTCTTTCTGTGCCACTAAATTCTTTTGAAAAAGGAAAGAAAACCAAAAAGGCTAGTTTTAAGGCATTCAGTAGAATTTAGAAAACTGCAGGAAACCTGAGCATCAGATTGCACTAGAGTGTCTCAGTATACTGTCACCCCTAGTACTCTGACGTTCCATTGACAACATGATGAAGGGTCAGCCAAGGGGTGCAGCCAGAGATTCTTATGCAATTTATTTTCACTGTAGGAAGGATTAAAAGGTCTGTTGTCCTGAAATATGCACTTTCTATGGGGAGTGTGGGTCTCTACCAGTTGGGTGGCTATTCTCTGATTATTAGTTTACAAATCGATGCATCAAAAATCCTGGCTGTGCTTCAGTGCTCAATTATAGGAACAGCTTAGCATATCGGTGAACAGGTACAGCAAATAAAAATAAATACTGATAAAGCTATTTTGCAGTTTTTATAGCTCTACAGGGCAGATACAAACACAAAAACTATGTTCTAGTAAATGCAGCTAGCACAGAGTGTCAGATGTTGTGATGTGCCATGCTGTGTCACAGGATAGATCATCTCCAGATTCGTTACAGCATATGCCAGGGTGGGTATGCTAAAGGGTTGCAAACTGGCATTCTGGATGAAGTTAAATAAACACAGACTTAAGGAGAGGTTTGAGGATGATTTATCTACCATCATATTTAAGCAGTAAAATCATACATTGACTCACCATGACTTTGATGATCTTTCTGAGTCAATGGTGTAACTGCTTCAGCTTCAGTACAGTTTTTTTTGCACTTTGATATAGATCCCATGTTTTATGTCTTTCCTAATAACTTTAATATAAATCTTCTTCATAAATGGGATTAAAATCTGCAACTACGTCTTTTTTCAGAAGTCAGCTTCACAAAACAGACCTGTCATTTCCTTTCAGATTCATGAAATAAAATGTTTTATAACTCAGACTGAAAAAAATTGTTAGCTGTTACTTTCATGAGGTGCTTATAAGTAATGTTTTAATATATGTGTTTTGATGAACTATAATTTTTATAGTTTACATGGTTGTACTCCCAACATCAGTGCTATTGTGATGTTTTACAATATCTTTGACACAGATTTTTAATTAATTGTGCTTATAAATATATCATGCTGCCCATAATTCTAGTGTCCTTTCAGATAGTGGCACTACATAATGACAGGCATCACCCTTTACAATTGAATAAATAAACATATCTTAAGTCATAAAAATGCCACCTTTTCACTAGCTTGAAGTGGGACTTTTTTACTGAAACATAATATTTTGAAGGAAAAATAAAATTCCCAGTCCTCAGTCAATACAAATGGATTGTGTTCAGTTTATCATCAAAATAGTCTATTTTTAAATTATAGATGTGTAGCTCCCACTGTATTTCATTGTAGAAGTAATAGACTGTAGTTTTCCATTACACCACAAGGTAGAGCTCCTTTTCAGGGATATAAAAGAATTTTGAAAGTGAAAGGGGACTGAGATACTAGCCAAAAGAGGGGAAGACTGAATATGGTAGCTGAAAGGAAAAAGGGCTTTGCAGCATGACTGAATTTTCTTTTCTAGTGCTTTGAGACAGGGAAGTGAAGTAGCAGTTTGTGTCTGTCTGCTGCTGAAATCCTGGATGATGGTATTTTGTGGAATCAGGAGAGAAGTCTGAAACTAGTATTTCCATGCCTGCATATGATTCAGCAAGAAAAGAAGTTCCTTTGGGCCTAGTACAGAGAAGCCATAGATGATTACCAGAGTTCTGGCAGTGATTTTTCTACTTTTCTCATTAAAGGAACCACAGTGCCTGGTCACTAGGATATTCTCGACGGTGTGGTGAGAGGCTCTGGCAGTCATTTTATATTGTTATAAGATTGTGGACCCCCCCCAAATTCTTTGTAGATTACAAATAACTGGGATCCATATGAGCTTCAACTTGGGCCCCATCATGCTGGCAGCAAGACTGTAAGTAGTCACTGGCCAGTGAACAGGGTATAATAGAGTGTTTCATAGTTGGTCTGTTTAGACTTGATCCAGGGGGTTGAGGGTGTTAGTACTGCTCAATGACATTGCATTTTCTCATATTTGTATTGTTGCATTATAAATCCTCATTGTTCAATGACATTGCATTTTGTTCGTGTTAGTACTGCTGCCTTCAAGAATTTTGCTTCTCAATGACATTGCATTTTTTCATATCTGTATTGTTGTATTATGACTTTTTATTGCTTAATGACATTGCATTTTTCCTGTGTTTGTATTGCTGAATTATAAAGCTTTACTGTTCATTGATGTTGCCTTCTTTGTGCATGTTTGAATGTCTCGATCTTTTTCTGTTGAGTTCTGGGGAAGAGGGTGAATGTACGTTTTCATTGCATGCATATCTCACCTTGCCTTATTGCTAACTGGTGCACTGTTGAAATAATTAGTTTGTGGTTGTGCTATTGCCTTTTAAACTAGATGTGTCACCTGGAATAAAATCTGCCATTCTTGTCACCTTGGTGTGTTGGGCCTATAGGGGTGTCACCAGAGTCAGGTAGGAAGGAACCCATATCTACTTCAGCTACACCTGTGGGTGCACTACAGATGTTTCTCTTTTTATCTATTAAGATTTCAAAGAAAGAGTACAATAGTTAATGTAATATTTACTGGAAAGTTATTTCCCTCCCCCCAAAAGATCAGGACAATGTTCACTTTTTAATGGGGATACAACTACCCAGGTCAGGACTTGTCCTACAAAAAGAGGAACAGGTAGGAACTCTGCTCTGCACACTTGTGGCCATGTGTTCAAGTCATGAGTATGTGAGGTAGTCATTTCATCCCCAAGGTTTGGGGGCCTACTCACCACTGAGATATCCTAGGGACATGGCAGCAGTAAGGTTTTCTCTTTAGCTGGCTACAAGTGCTAAAGAACTATGAAGCTGGAGAGTCCATCCCCCCTTACACATGCCCATAACTATCATTGCCTTTGGGCCTGATCCTTTAATCAATTTGCTGATCTGATTAACAAATGAAAGATAAAGTAAACTTAAGTAAAATAAAAATGTTACTGAATTAATCGTAGTTGGATTCTGCAGTCTAACTAACCTTCATGTGACTCATTTTGTTGATGTTATAAATATTAAGAGTGAACTGACTGTTGAAAAATGGTTTAGTATGTCTGTGGACTTGAATCTATGATACACTGACTGAAAACACAGGATCCAAATATAAACTCCTTTATAAAATAACAAAGCCACACAATGAATGCTCAGTCAAGAAACATTTAACATGTAGTCTTTACCAGTATTGCATACAATACTATAGTTGGGAAGATAGGAGAACCACAATCATTTACCTATAAAAATGGAACTGAGGCTTTTCCCTACATATCTTAGAGGGAAGGGCTGTCACTGGAATACTATGGCAAAGAAAACTAGTAAGAATTAATGCCAGTTTTGAATTATAACTGATTATAAATACCAAATAAAACTGAATGGTAATGTGTTCTTTTCTTATAGCTGAAACAGTAGTGATAACATCTTTATGGACAATGGATAGCACCTTGGTAATCAGCATTAATGAACTAGCAGAAATTTTTAAACAATAATAGTACTCATTTCTGGGGAACTTAATACCAGCAATAGAATAATGTTTGTAAGTCCTAACAACTATCTAAACAAGGCTGGTGCAAAATGGCTACTTGACAGGTTAATGGTTGAGGCCTGCAGAAGCAGAGATTTTGCCAGTGCTGACGGTGAATAGTACATTCATCTGTGAATATTTCCCTGTGAATGGGACTGGTTCCAGTGAACTGGAAGAGAGGAAATCTTGTCCTCATTTATAAGAAAGGAGATGCCAGCTTTAGGCATAATTACAGATCTATCACATTACAGTTTATTGTGTTGATTTTTTTAGAATTTAGAAAACAGACTGAATCAGCAATTAATTACTGGAAGATGCAAGATCAACTACAATCGCTAGCCAACTTTATATTCTGAGTTGAATTTATGAAACACTTGAGAAGGTTTACTTTAGCTCAGCTACAGTAAAGCTTTTGACAGATATGCCATCATGCAGAAGCAGTCTCCCTGCCCCCCCCCCCCACCACAACTTCTACTGGGTGAACAGACTCTTATAATAACAAATCACAATGGTTTCAGTATGTCACTATGAAACCCCAGATAACACAAAGCTGAAAATGACATTGCCAAACCCAACTGCCCAAAACACACATGGGCAAAAACTCAAACTGTGAACACTTTTTTGTAGAGGAGGCAATCCCTCCACAAACGCAGGTCTTAAATATACCAACTCTACAGCCACACAAATACAACGAAGGAAGAACCCTCTTAAAATAAGGGAATCATGGCTATGTCAGTGATTTTCAGGGGAAAACAGCCATCTGCATTTTGATCTTCAACATCTTATGACTTGGGCAACTGATGGTCAGGGAATGTTACAAGCCCAGATGATTCATATACATTCATTACTGCAGTCCAGATTGTAGCCATCCTTTAAAAATACTTACTACACCCAGCTGTGGAGTCTGGGTGAAATAGGTTGTCAGTCCCTTTCCTGGTGCACTATGAAGTAATAATGACAATAATAATAATAATAATTATTATTATCATCATTTGCCATTTGCAACCTGATGCCAGATGCAGTAGCCCCATCTGCCTTGCCCTTTGTATAGATCTGAGGACAATGTTTGACCTCTGAGACTGTGGGACTGGAGCACATGATTGATAATCAAGTGTGCAAATAATGGCACAGAAACGTTTGAATGAATTTCACAGTCTGTTAATGAGATCACTGTTATTGGGCAATCTTACTTTTCCTTGAGTTACAGCAACTTTGGAATTGATTATAATAAGTAAGAACAAATGGTAGACATGGCCTAGTGCCTGGGGATTATGGTGGGGGTTTCATCTATCACAAAAACCAGTGTTGCATGATATTTCATTCAGTTGTAGTCAAACAAATGGCATTTGATCTGAACATTTTTACACCATTGACCCAGATTCCCAAAACTGTCAAGGATTGGCTTACACTGGAGGATTAGGTACCACCTGTTGTCTTGGCAGCAAATGAATTGTGGGAGAATACTGCACAAAGACAGGAAAATAGTGAAGGAAAGCTATGCTATTTTTTAAGTAAGACTAGGTAAAATGATAATGGACAAATAAAGAATACTTTTGGCAAAAGCAGGAAGCAGCACACTAACATTCTGTGGATTATAGAGGAATGTTGCACGTTACAAGCTGTTACAGATCAGTCATATTTGAATCAGACTATTTGCTTAAAATACTGGAGGCTGCATGTTTGTTATCATAATATTGTTCCCTTTGAGTGGTACTGTGATGCAGAGGGATACATCCCTTCCTGTACCCCAGACAATCACTGTTTGATTAGCAGAACAGGCACTGCAGGAGCCACAGGGGAATAATGGGATAAAGCAGACAATTTTGGTTTGCTCATCCTTAGCAAGGTAGGCAGCACAAAGGTGTTATGTAGCATACAGGCCTGGCCAGCTCTGTGGTGCATGGGCAATGAGACGCTCAGGTGGGAGGTTGTGCATGCACTAAACACAGCATGCACCTTCCAAGGGCAGTGATTATGGAGATGCCAAGGCTGCCCCAAGGGAACAGGAGTTAAAGCATACTCTGTGGCATGCAGCATGACACTACATCAACTTTCTTGATTTCCTGAAAACTGCAACAAATGTGCAAAAAAGGAAAAAAAAACAGCCATGAACTTGAACAACATACAAAATAACATAATTTAATGTGGCCAAGACTTAAGTGCTTTCCTCCCTAGGATATGTAGCAGTACTTTATTAGAACACAATTACCAAGAATTTAAGCACTTTATTCTGTGGCAATTCATTTTATTTTTTATCTGGTGTGTGTTCAAGGCCATTTTTCTTTTTTGTGCATTTGTTGTGTTTTTCATTTTTGTTTGATGCAAAAACACCATTTGCATTGGTTATTTCTTGATTTCCTCACTGGCCCCAGACTAGGGTCAGTTTGAGCACAGAGGAGGTTAAGATTGGTCTGGTGGATCTGGTGAACAAGTAGAGGAGCTGAGGACAGCTGATGGTTAGGAACAGAGAAGGAAAGAGAAGAGAAGTTTTGTTTTCATTGCATTTCAGTTTGTCATGATGTCATACATGCTTCTGATGCGTATGCAGTAGGGTTAGGTTGTGCTCAGAGATGTGAAACCATAAAGTCCATTCAATGCCCTAACTTTATTGTATTAGCAGCAACCTGCAGGCAATGAACAACATCTTGAAAGGCTACGAGCCTCATCATTTTGCATCTACATGTAATCTCAAAACATCTGAATATATGTAAGCACAGTACTGGTGTTAAAACCACTTAATTTCACATAGGGTCACTATGTGGGTGCCATTTTGTACAGTTCCATTTCAGGAAGTACCAGCAGGACTGGCATCAAATGTGTGTGTTTCACCTTTTGTAACATGCAGAGTCCTATGTGTTGGTTATATTAAGTAGTATATGAGGCACAACATTCTTTAGGATAGATTTTGGGGATTTGGTCCCATATAAAACAAAAGGGTCTATTACAAAGTATTTATGGCTGAATGGTCAAAACCCATAAAGCTCGAGACCATATGATCGACAATTCAGTCTGTTAAACTGTTCTGACTTAGATCACTGTACAGTGGAGATTAGGGAATTTGCCCTTTTCCCCACTGTGGTGTTATTTCAAAGTTGGTATATATAATTAGTAGGGGGTGTAGAGGGGTGCTTGCCTCCCTTCAAAAACATTGTTTCTGTTTGCAGTGTTGTTTGAGCTTGGGTTTATTGTCAATCATATGGTGTTCTTATTGGATTCAACAATTTGGCTGTTTGATACTTTGAAACAGATGCAAGCAAAGCACTTACTTTTTAATCATTCAGTGAATACTGCTTTTTCCACTAAAATGACATTCATTAGAAAATATTTTACCTAATCATCTTTCTCTTAATTTTTATCAAAGAAAAAAGAACCTAAAAAGGCACATTTTGTTTCATTTGTAGGAAAGCTTATTTGAAAATGCATGCGTTCAAATGATCGTCATGCAGAATAACAGAAATTATCCTTCAATGCATAATTGCAGTATTTCATGTGTGAAATTCAGTTTCGCAGAATATGTTAAAAAATCTGAAGGAGGAAAAGTCAAAAAAGAAAGAAAGAGAGAAAGAAATTAATGCCTGAACTTAGTAAAAACCTCCAATTCATTGAACTGTTTACCTCTGTTTTCCTCCTATGAACACAATTTATTTGTACTGCAGCCACCTCAGTAAACACTGGAATAAAATGTATCAGTCATGTATGGCAGTAAGAGAACTGTCAGAAAGAAAGGTATTACCGTTGCTTCATTTAATGAAGGAAAAAGCACCGACAGTGTATGCTTCTCAGATTGAAAAAGTTAAGCAGAGAAATTCAAATACTGAAAGATGTAACAGGGAAGTAAAACCCTAACTGTCACCAAAAATGTGTTACATATCAAAGGTATAGATTTTTCAGGTGTCTTCTTGGTGATTAAATTGTCCAATTTTGTCCCATCAAATACAAAGTGCTTATACCTGTTATACTTGTTTCAAATGTTTGTTTCTGTTTTACATTATTATACCTGTCAATTACTTAAAATTCATAGCGCTATGTATTTTATATCATACTGTCTTTTTAATAGTGTCTCTATATTACTATTTTTGTACATTTTTTTTTTGTCTTTGGATCATGGCTGAAAAGAGTCTAATGACCAGTTGACCTACCCATTTATCAAAAGAATAAATAAATACTAGAATATCTGAGGAGGAAAAACTGCTGTTCATGAACATAATTTTCTGTAGCCAACCAGCAGAAACTTTATGGGAGAGAATGCTTGCATACAGAGTGTAGAGCAACATAGGTTAGTAAGAAAACAAATAAAGCAAATATAAGGGTAAAACACTTAACTAAATAGTCAAACTATGTAAAACATAAAAAATGGTAAATTTAAATCAGCCATACAAGATGGCTCCAGTGCTGGCTGACAAACCATTAGCTGCAGGTATGACATTATTTATAACAAACCATTAGCTGCAGGTATGACACTATTTATAAGCAAAGCAGTGTTGTAGATATTGGAAATGACACAAGAACTGTGGCAAACATAATTTGGGAAGAGCCCAGCTTATTGTGTCATGTGACGTCATGCCCCTTTTGCAGAGTTTGATTCATCTGTATGCAGTCCTGTCAAATGGAACACTTAATATTCTGTTTTGACAAAATGGCTGTAAGTAAAATGTGTCTGAGTCCCCTTCAGAAGACCGACTCAACAGAAAGTCAAATTTCATATGGTTGAGACCATATGATTGACTTTCAGAAATGTCAAAGCTTTTGTATAGAGATTGTGGTACAGTGGGTATTGGGAAATTTACCATTTTCCCCACTGCAGTGCGATCTCAAAGTTGGTATATATAATATGCAGGAGTGTGGGAGTGCAGGAGGGCTTGCCCCACTGCAAAAATGTATATTTTTGTTGTTTTTTTTCATATGACTTTTCAGAAAGTCCATCATATGGTCTCAACCATATGAAGTTCGACTTTCTGTTGAATTGATCTTCTGAAGTAGATCCATCTGTTTAGTCGGGCATGCAAAATGCTCTTTGGAGTTCTACCTTTGGGTAGGTGTTCTACAAGTGATCGAGTCCCAAGCGCTTGAAGACTACTGTTTCAAAACCAGGACTTGAGAGTCTTGGACCTCAGGTAGACTGCCACTCATCTCATGCTTGAACTTGAATAAGTATTCAGGCAAACCACTGCCACAGCTTACCCAAACACATTATTCAAGTTTGAGTGAGGTAAGTGCAGCAACCATGATGAGGGAGTGGGAAGTGGTGGAAGCGTAGATTAGTGCAGGAAGGGATTTTAGTTTAGTGAACAGAAGTGGGATCTTAGGTACTGGGAGCAGGAAGAGGGATTTTTAGATTTAGGAAACAGGAAGAGAGTTTTAAGGTTAGGGAATGAGAAGGGAGCCTTAGGGTTAGGATTAGGGAGTGGGAATGGAGTTTAGGTTTAGGGAGAGGGATGGGAGCTTTGAGGTTAGGGAGAAAGAGAGAGAATAGAGTTTAAGGTGAAAGTTAGGGTTCTTGTAGAGCTATACAGTTTTGTACGATAAAGTGTTGGTATGGCTAAGTAGTTACAAAGATCAGGTTAATGGGAGTTAGAGCACTTGCATTTTTGAGCAAGTAGCAATGTGCAAATGTATCATGAGCAGAAAGCCAAATAGCACAAGAGCAGTTAAACTCCTTTGACTTTAATGCTATTTGATTCAAAGATAGCTTAACTTTGGAGGAAGAGTAATGACCATTTTTTTCCTTTGTCCAAGGCTGTCTGACCTCAGAATTAAAAGAAGATGTTTATAATTTTGCTTTTTTTCCCTTACATTCTTGGGAACTCAGTAGAGTTGTTTGTGAAATGTAGTGCACTTAATTACAACCCTCCAGTTCAGAAGATTGTGGGTTGATTTTCTTAAAGAAATGGTGGTGCAGAGTGAGCCAGAAAATGAAGGAGATGTTTCCAGGGGGGGAATTATGGAGAAAATACAAAAGGAGGATGCAGAGACAATCCTGAAGGATAGCGGCGAGATGGAAAAGAAAATGTATGCAAAGAAAGTAAAACAAAACAAAAGTGGAGTAGCAGAAAAGAAGGCATGGACGTATGTGGTAAAGATTCAAAGTAAAGAAGACAAAGAAATGGACAGGTATGAAGTATGGAACAATTTATTAGTTCCATTGGGTGTAAAGGCACATGAGGTAAGAACATTTATTCTGTTTTTTCTCAATGGAAAACTTTCTTGGAGAATATGAAAAAAAAGAAAGACTGTAACCCATGGAATCTTTATGTGATAAAAGCATTTAATGGAGGAAACAAAAAAGAAGATTAAGATACAATTTTGAACAGAGGCAGAAAGAAAGACGTTAAAAGGACATTTGAAAGCTTTACTTAAAGAAGTAGTGGACATTGAAAAGGTTTATGACAAAAGGGTTTTATGGACTGGTGTCTGAGACTGTAATATTGTGTTAAAATAAAATGAGAAAGAAATTATACATATAATAAACATGATAAATGTGGAACAGAATAGGGGTGTTGTAAAATACTGAGGACAACCTAAAACATGTTTTTGTGGAAAAGAAGGACATTGATAATTAGCTGTGACAAAATAAAGTGTTATATTTATGGGGAAATGGGACATGATGCAAAAATGTGAATTGAAATGTTATAAATGTAACAAAATTGGAGATTTATGGACGGATTCCAAAAATGAAAATAACAGTACAGAAAAGGAAAACCAGAATAAAATGAACAAAGAGAAGACATTTTAGAAATAGTAGAAATAGAAGAAACATCAGATCAGAAAAAATAATAAAGAGGACATAGAAGATGGCTCTGAAACAAGTGACGAAGAAGACATAAACTGGGAGGTAGTAAAAGGGAGAAAAGAATGCCACTGGTAAAAGGGTAAAAGACAGAAAAAGAAAATTTAAAGGGATAAGTACACATCTATTGGTATAATGGCTAAGGTGTTGTGTTTGATTCTTAGCTTTGAGAAGGAAATTGGTTAGGCTTAGAATGGCCTATTAAGAAAGCTAGCTGAGTAATTAGGTATGAACTTATGAAACCATGAATCTTAGGAAAAGGGAAATTGGACATTTTAGAGTGCTTTCTGTAAATGTGAATAGTATTAAGAATATAGTAAGAAGAATAGGAATTCTGGAGTGGTATTATACATGTGATGTAGATGTAATTATATTAGAAGACATTAGATTTTTAACAAATGAAGAAACTATGACGAGGAAGGATAATCTGGAATTTGGGAAATGAGAGATGTTCTGGAATAGCCGTATTTTGTAGAAATACAGTAAAGATATTAGATGTAACTTTAGTAAAATGAGAAGATTAACAATTGTAGATTTAAGATGGAAAGAACAAGCATATAGAATTATAACATTATATGCTTATATTAACTGTAAAGAAAGGAGTAACTTATTTTATCAGAATTTAGATTATGTAGTGATAAATATGAATATTATAATAGGAGACTTTAATTGTGATTTAAGAGGCAAGTATAAAAAGAAAGGAAATTATATAAGAAAAATGTTAGAAGTTATAAAATGTGGTAAGTTAAAAATTTGGGACAAAAATTCATGGACTTGCAAAAAGGAGACTTATAAAACTGAAATAGATTATTTTATAGTATCAGAAGGTTTAGTTATCAGAGAAGGGGAGGTAGTTGAAACAGGATTTTCTGATCATCTCGGAATATGGCTAGAGATAAAAGAAAACAAGAAATATATAATAAAATAGGCTAAAGTAAAAAAAGGATAAATGAGAAAGCATGGAATGAAGAATGAAAGAGATTAGTAATAAAGTTATGGAAAGATCATATTACCATGAGAACATTTTATAAAAACTGGTCTGAATGGTGGATATTCAAGGAAAATTATTTTTACACTGGCAGTATGATGTGGGAAAAGTAGAGAAAGAAAAATATAAAAGAACATATAAAAATACATCAGAAGATTTATAACATAATAGAAAGTGCTTGACAAAGAAAAAGAATTAGATGAAAGTAATCGAGAAAAATACAAGAATTGTTATATAAGCAAAGATATTTTTTACAAGGAAAAAGAGAAGAATTATTAAGTTACTTCAACAGATTAGAAAAGGAAGTTGGTAGTGTAATGACAGAAATAAAAAATGTAAAAGGAGAAATAGAAAGAACTCAGGAAAAGATTATAAATAGTGTAGTACAATATGTACAAGAAATGTTTAAAAAAAGAAGGTAGTAAAAAAATATGGAAAGTAAAAAAAAAAAAAAAAGTTAACATAAGAAGAGAATAAAGAGTGGGAAAATGAGATTTATTTAAATGAGTTAGATAAAGTATTAGGACAAGCAAATATAGATTTGGCTGTATGCCCTGATACAAATAGGGTGTGAAATGTATAAAAATTTAAGGGATTGGCAAAAAAATTAAAGATTTTGAATGAATAGTTAAATGAAGGTTTTATGTATAAAGAATTCTATAGTTGAATACTTAAATTCGTATAGAAGAAGGAAGATAGACAAGAATGTACCCCACAAAGCACATGCAGCAGCTGTAGAGACCACAGAGGTTCCTCACCTGGTGAATCCAGGGCCTCAACCATGTACCCCTACACAGATAGGCTAAAAGCTCTGTCCCTCTACTCAGTCTTCTACAGACTCCTCAGAGGTGGCCTCTGTCTGGCATACAGAGCAATCTCAGACCCCGCCCTGATGGGACTACTGCATATCCGCAAGCCAAGATCCACTCACGTAACCTGCACGTGCGACCTCAACCTGGTGTGTGACATCAATAGGACTTGTTAGTGGGACACATTTTTATGTCTCAGATACTCCCCCTTTTGTGGAATAGACTCGCTTACCATGTAAAGCAGAGTACCTCATTAAACCTTTTTAAGCGCAACCTGGATAACTGGATGGGGAACAGAAAATGCACTCCTGGGATTCCACCTGTGTCCCTGATGCACAGTGGCATAGGCTCCTGACTTGTTGGAACTTGGGCTAAATTCTTGGCTAGGCTTGTAAGGGCCTTAGGACCAATAGCCTAGTAACGTCCTACGATCCTATGAATTAAAAAAACTGGAGACCGATATTACTTAATAATAATTATAAGATCTTTATAAAGGTAATACAAAATAAATTTGAAATTTAAATGGAAACTATTCTGGAAGATAGCATATATAGTATAAACAAAAAGTGGCATCAATAATTATTAATGATAGTTAGAGAAATTGTGAATTATATGAACAGAAAAGAAGTGAAAATCATGATAGGAGACCTTAATAAGGCATTTGACACAATTGGACATGAACTCTTATGGGTAATAATGAAAGAATGTAATATAAGTGAGAGCATTAGGAAATTATGCATGTCAATGTATAGTAATAATAAAGTAAAAATACTTGTAAATGGCTCATTAATCCAAGAGGTAATATAAAGAGTGGTGTAAGTTAGGAATGTCTAATGAGTTGTATACTCTTTGCATTGGTTAGGAATGTGCTAGTATGTGAAATAAATTACAAAATGAAAGAGGCAGGGTATATAACACCTGAAGGGTTAAGAATTCCAGTTGTGTTAACATATAACATATGCAGATGACATTATAATAATTGCAATAAACAAAATTTGGATAAAAGAAGTAACAATTTGCACAAATTAGTGTCTAGAAATGATAGCAATGGTTTTAAATAAAAAGAAAAGTAAAAGTTTGGGTGATGTATATATTGGGGCTATATATTTTACATGAATGACATTTCTGTGTTAGATATAACATTTGGGAATAAAGATGTAAGTAGAATTCAATGGGAAAAAACAATAGAAAAAATAAAGCAAACATCTTTTCTGGAGAACATATAAAATATCATTCAGAAAAAAAGGCTTATTTGATAAATTATGTACTGATGGGAAAATAGCATACTTAGCAAGTATATTTATGTTGACAACAGTATTTGAAAAGGAATTTTTGCACATAATTGTATTTATTTAGATGGGGTTCTAGATTAAACCCATTAAATGTGGAGTCTTGTATGTAAATAAAGAAGACATTTTGGGTTAATTAACCCAGTGGTATATGCTGTTACATTAAATTTGTACAAAGTATTAAAGTGGATAAATGAAAAATATGAGAGATTAGTGCAAATCTATTTAAATATAAGTAAGATAAATGTTGGGGTATGGTAAAATGAGTAAAAGAGAAAAAGAGTCTATAAATTAAGGAATAAAATGTTACCAAGAAAAATATTTTGTGGAAAATAAAATTTGATAATACAGAAAAAGATAGAAAAATATGGTATAAGAATATAATGATAAAACGTTACTATGTAAAACTATGGAAAAGCTAACAGATAAAAAAAAATAAAGTTAAAAAAATGAGAAGCAAATGGTGGAATCAAAGTAGAATGTCAAGATTTTTTTGTGGAGACTGGTAATAGATAAATTGCTAGTAAAAGGAAATATGCCATAAAAAAGAAAAGTAATAGAATATGTTTATATTGTCAAGCAGAATAAACTATGGAACATGTGTTTTTGAAATGTAAAAGAGTGAAAACAATTATGAGGAAAACTATGTAAAGACGATTTTTTGAAGACATAAAATAAGTGGATGAAATAAATAAGGATACAATTAAATATGGATATTATAACAACTGAAGTAAAGAATATGTTAAAATAGATAAAATGTTATTTTATGTTATATGGGTTATATAGAATGGAAGAAGAAATTAAATTATGTTTAATGGTAAATGGATTTTAGCAGCAATATTAAGTAAAAACAAATTGTGGTTATGCAAATGAAGTGGGGGTCTAATAGGGATGAAAGCATTTAGCATGATTGTAAAGGAAATTATGAATATGCATAAATAGATGTGTATATTTATATATTTGTACATATGTAAATATGTAAATATTTTGTAAATAAGAGTTAGTCTTCTATGTAGATAAAGGACCCTTACACTTTTTGCTAGGTGCCATGGGATCTTTTACATCCACATGAGCTACCACTAATTCAAGCAGATGGGGCCACCGTTTAATGTTTTGTCTGAAGAATATGCATCTAATATTTAGATGTGATGAACACCTGACTTTAAACGAGGTACTGGAGCACAGTTGTACTTTATTCCTTATTGTGTATTCAGAATTTTGCAGTAAATAATGAACTGCAAAATGATGAATTTAATCTGTCTATAGTTTTATTTTTTTTATTTATTTTACATTTGTTGACCAAGATAGTCTGACTGGATGCATGTCCATTTTCAGCGGAGGCCCTGGGAGAAAAGCTCCAAGGGTATGCAGATACAGCATTACATAATACCAGCATTACATATTACAAACAGACTATTTACAATGATTACATAAGTAAGCAAGTTAAACAAGTTCCACAGGTTAGAGTTAATCCCGAGCATTAGTCAGGATTAAATTAAATTACACAGTAAGCTGGTTAACAGATTTTTACACATTCTAGACAGAGTTAGCCAGGCTAGATACATTGACATAGCCAGTTAAGTGCCAAATGTTAAAAACTGGATAAAAAGAAAGAAAAAAAGAAAGAAAAAACACACCAAGTACAAAAATAAGGTTAGCACTTTCGTTTACTGATTAAGCAAACTTCTTCAGACAACTGACATTACAAAAATTCACAGCTTAAATAAATTATCATGTCATGACATCACAATACAATTCAGAAACCAAGCCTCCATTTAAAGAACCCACATACCCAACATACTTTCACATTTATCAAAATAGAATAATGAACCATAAAAATACATATATATTATATAAAGAGATCTCAATAACAAAAAATATATAAATGTATACTTCCAATAAATCACTAAATAAGTATACAATTATGTTAAAACATTGTGTTATCTTGTCAAAGCCCTCAATTTCAAAATACTTTTAAAGGAAACAGCATCATTCAAACCCTGGGGGGAATGAGTGCATTTAATTTCACTTGCCAAATCAATTCTTTCTCATCCAATTTCAAATCCATTGGACCTCCCCTTTCATTATCCAAAACTTTTTCCAAACCCAAAAATCTGAATTCATGTGAGGGATAACAATTAATATGTCTAGCCAGAGCATTATTCAGATTCAATTTCCCAATTGCATAAATATGCTCATAAATCCTGCTCTTTAATGGTCTCTCAGTATGACCCACATAAAAGGCTGGACAGCAACTGCCAAATGTTGTTTGAGTCTAGTTTTAAATTGACCTAAGGTAGAAAGTAAGGTAATATCAGCTGGAAGAGAGTTCCAGGGTCTACTTACAGAGTTTGCAAAGAGAGATTCACTGGCTGTGTTATTAATTTTGCTAGTCTGAATTAGTAGTTTGTTAGAGGATCGAAGCGGTCTAGGATTGTTATAGGGGGTGTTAATATTTTTAAGTGCAGGAGTATTGTCCGGATTATAGAGGATTTTATAGGCCATAATCAGTTGATTATACTGGATTAGGCTGGGTAGTTCAAGCCACCCAAGCTGATTTAGATTGATGCAATGATGTGTCCTAAAAGGCAGCCCAGTGGCAAACCTGGCAATGTGGTTGTAGCAAATTGAGAGTTTGTTAAGGACAGTCTTGTTTAAATTTGAGAGTAGAGGGGATGCATACAGAAGGGTTGAAAGAAGGTGAGAGCAAGCTATGGCAATTTTAGCTGGACGGGTTAGGAAGGCTTTTATTCTGTAAAGTGACCCTAGTTTTTTACTGATGGTTTTGATAGTTTGGTTAACATGTAGGTCGAATTTTAGATTATTATCTATGATGACACCTAATAGTTTTGTAGAGAGGTCAGGGGAGATTATTGTGCCATCATTTGAATTTATGATAAAGGTGAAAGCGGTACACCTATGTGTTGGTGAAAATAACATTTTAGTTTTTTTGGGATTTAGGATCAGACAACGTTCAGAAAGCCAGTTTTCTATTGTATTAAAGGTGGTCTGGATAGCTGACCATAACTCTATTGGAGATGTGGCTGAGCAAATCAGAGTAGAGTCATCAGCATATTGGATACAGCTGACTTTTGGGATGACAGTATAAAGGTCGTTAATGAAGATGGAGAACAGCAAGGGCCCTAGTATAGAGCCTTGTGGTACTCCAAGGGTATTAGGTAGAAGATTAGAAAGTTTGTTCTGCCAGATGACAGCCTGCTGTCGACCATTCAGGTAGGAATGAAACCATTAAAGGGCTCTAGTATCTAGACAGAATGTTTGCAGGGTGTGGATTAAAAGTTGGTGATCAACCATATTGAATTCCTTGAAAAGATCCAAGAAGAGGGCTGAGGATATATAATTATTATTGCGATTATGGTTTATGGTGTTGGTAAAGGCTAGGAGGGCTGAAGTAGTGCTGTGATGAGGACGGAAGCCATGCTGAGTGTCTGCCATAAGGTGATTCTGGATTAGGTGGTGCATGAGTTGTCTATGAATACATTTTTTCCATAATCTTTGCAAGTGGAGAGAGTATAGCTATTGGTCTATAATTGGAGAATTTAGTAGAGCTGCCTCCTTTGTGAAGTGGGATTACATAGGATATTTTCCAGATGATGGGAATTTTAGCTTCTACTATGGTTCGATTGATTAGTATTGAGATGGGGTAAGCAATAGCATCAGCTGATTTTTGTAGGTACTTGGAAGGGAGTTGATCAGCAGTAAGTGTAGTGGGTTTTAATTTTTTGATCAAGGTACGGATAAGTGAAGTGGCGACTGGTTGGAAGCTGAACGTGAGTAGGTTTCTAGGGGTGGTACTTTCAGGACCAGGATAGCTAGGAAGTAGTTGGCTAGCTAGGGCTTGAATTGTCTCAGTAAAGAATTGGTTAAAACTGTCAGAAACATCTAAAGGGGTTTTATCAATAGTAGCAGCAGGGATTGGGGTTGAAGTTTGTCCAGGATGTAGTAGATTATTTAAACCTGTCCAAAACTTCTGAGGGTTATTTTGATTTACTGTCTGTAAATTACAGTAGTATTGTTTTTTGCCTTGTAAAATGGATTTATTTAGTTTCATTCCTGGATTGCCTGTATTTAATGTGATCTTGGGGGTCTTTAGAAGAATGCCATAAAACCCATGCTTTGTTTCTAAAGGTAATTTTGAGTTTAGATTCTTTAGAAAGCCATGGCGCAGTTTTTGCCTTTGTTCTCTTTGAACGAACAGGTGCATGCAAATCAAGAATCTCAAGGAATTTGTTGTTAAAGTATGCTACTGCTTCCTCTAAGGGGAGTTGTTTTAGAATAGACCAATTACATGAGTTTAGTTCTTGTTGGAATATGTCAGGGTCAAAGTTTTTATTGTTTCTAACCTTTCTGAGTAAGGGTTGTTGGGAATTAATGGCTTTGTACTTAATTATATATGTGAAAAGGTGATTGCTTAGGCCATCAGGGAGGGTACCAGAGGTGTACAGTTGGGGGTGACTATTTATGAGTACCCAGTCAAGTATGCTTTCTTTTTGGTAGTGAAGAAAAGAAATGAGACAATGCAGTGTGCATTTAAAATGCAATAGCAACTTATATCGTTCAATGCATATGGTTCCAAGCAGTGAGACAGTACCATTTCTTTGTACTGGTGCATGTAGAAACATGAAGCTAAGTAAAAAAATGTATTTGAATGAAAATATACTACAGCAAACATTGAAATGTGAAAGCAAACCATTTGAAAAGAATGAATTATCCTAGTTACTTTAAAGTCACATTAAATATTCCATCAGTCAAATTCCACATGGGCACAGAAAATAGTTCATGATATCCCTCTGCATTATTTTATAAGTTTAATGATAAGACTGTGACTCTATTCCCAGATGTCCTCAGTCAGATGAGCTCATGGAAGGAACTACATGTGCTATAAAATGATAAGAATGGCAGAGAGAGAGAGAGAGAAGTCCTAACATCAGCCATCTGGACCTTAGAAGCACACAACTGATAATATGTTAGCATTGCCTGTGTATCTGCTGATAGGAAGAAGAATTAATACAAAATTAATATGAATGCCTAAGTTATTAAAGACAAATATATTACCAGGAAATGTACAACAAGAGATGAGCAAAAAACTAAAATAGACAGAAACAGTACTTTGGCAGATTTGTAAATGAAATACAGTAAAGCAGAAAGACATATAGAGGTTTTGTAGCAAAATTTATGTGGGGTCAAGCCACTCTGGTGTAATAGGGGGATAAAGCCCTGACAATGGCCCAGCCAAACTAGGTTCAATTCACAGCTTTGACAACTGACAAATCAAAAAGGAAGGAATAGCATGCCTGTCTTGGGTGGGTGGGTGCTCACTGATATACTCCCTAAGGGGAGGCATGTTCCGAAGAGGGGAGTTTCTTTAGATGCAATTAATGAGGGGAGTGGATTGGGCATAAACAAAAAAAGATGGCAGTATTGGTGAGCTGAGCCCTCAGGATGCCCCTAGAATCCAAGACCTGGCCCTGAAATACTGGAGTTAGTCCAGGAGGGTAGCAGGATGGCTGGTAGACCCAGCACAGACTTGGGGGCACTAGGGGCTAGGCTAGTAAAAATGAGGTTCAAGGGAAAAATCATTTTAAAAAATTATGTGGAGTCTAGTAATGATTACAAACACTATGCGCCTGTGCAAGTCGGATACCATCAGAGCCAAACATTTTTAGACATACAGGAGGAACTGTAGATGTTTCATTAAAGGGTACCACCACCTCCAATACGATTAACTTTATTTCAGCATTATTTTTTCGTGTAATACAATTTATATGCAGTTTAGTGCTCACAAAACCTTTAATACTTTTCAGTTACTTCTTTTCCATTATAGCCTGATGACAATCTTAAAGACACCTCCAGTTGTTCCTATTTAATTTCACATTGGTTCAGAATGAAATTCTCCTACATCTGAATAATATAGCACAGACAAAACTTTTTTTTTATTTTCCTTATTAGTTGCTGCTTACAACTTTATATCCTGAAAATGTGCTTTGTTAATATTAGTATGATATTATAAAGCACATATAACAGCTAAATTGGAAAACTCTTTATACAAAATGCAGTAATGAGTTGTACTACAACACTACATCAACAGACCAGTAAGCACTCTTATTTTGGCCAGTCAAGTGTTGCTTCTGAGCACATAACTAGAAAATAAAGGACAGTATGAAATAATACTAATAGTCTTCATGTGTCTTACTAGGTTTTAGAAGTGACAATTGTCAATCGCAAATCAGTGAGCAGAAATGATAAAATAGCCTGGCAACTTTCTTACCTATGCAAGTGAGAAAAGAAAGCTCTAGAAATTGTTTAAGGACTAAACCTTGAATAATTAACAGATTAGCTTCTTTATAGGGAAGTAACTTTGAATACATCTTGAAAGGCATTGCACTAACTTGCAGTTAGTAGAGATAAAAATAATTAACTAAAAGAAAAATATTGATACTGCTTCTAGAGAAGGACTAAAAAGGATGTAATTTGCAGTACTGTCAGCTAAAAAGCAAGTGTAAATGTGTAAAACAAAATGTTTTTATACCAAAAAGTGTCACAACTTTTTGGTATTGAAATAAAAGATCTTTTTCAGAATTTAAAAACAAATATATTTTTAAAGTTTTCTTCAGAATGTGGAAGACTAAACATACAGAGCTGTGTTTACAACATTAATATTGATGGACGAGTAGGTGGCAGTTACTTCACTTTGGGTACCAGCTCAAATTATTCTGGATTATCATGGGCGAGCAGCTGTGAATTAAGTTATCAAATTGTCAAACTGTTAAACTAACAGTCTGGCAAAAAAACTAATGGTTAGCTTTTTGCCAAACTGCTAATTTGACTGCCTCCTTCCTGCCCATTAATATTAATGCTGTAAACACAGTTGAGTATTTTTATTATTCCCCATTCAGAAGCAATTTTTTAAATCATTTTATTTATAAACTGGTGTGAAATTACCTTTGGTGTTTGCATAAAATACTGTACCAAAGGTCATTTCTTGCCTTTAAACATAATCTTTAAATGCAAAAAAAAATGGCCCATTTATAATGTGTAGCTTGTGTCACATTATGGGGACAAAAACTATGCTATGAGAACAAAATGAAGAAATTGAAAAAAAATCCATGTCAATATGACATTCCTCTATGATGACCATTTTAGGTACAAAGAAATAAAAAAAAATGAATAAAAAAGACTTACAGTGACTTCTGATTTATTTGTATAGCACAGAATATCAATATATGTTGAAAAAATATATTTTTCAGTTTTAGGGTGTTGAGCTCATGCCAAAATACCAGAAGACTTTTCTGAGTGACAAAGCAGCCGTTCTGTACTTCAATGAGGCATTCCCCATCAGCTGCCGTTAAAGTGATTTTGTTTTGTTGTGGGTCATGAAAGCCACATTAATTTGTATGGAGGGCACTAATGGTGAGCTGACTTTTTTACCTTTTCCCCACTGTAGTGTGATTATGGCATTGGTATAAATATGTTGGGGTGTATGGGGTTGACACCCCCATGCAGATGGTTGTAGGGGGTTTGAACTCTATAAAAAAATATATTTTTTACCTTTTATAGATTTTTGAGTTATGCTTCACAGCATGAAAAATTGAAGTATGACTCACATTTGAATGATTTGATGGCAGCCAGGGAAATTATAACAAACCGATGATGCTGCAGAACAGGGAGGGTTAACAAACTAATGCTTAGGTAGTTTGGGTAGGAAGTCAAGAAGCAGCTCTTTCTAGAACTACCATCTGTAGAATTTATTTTCATACTGTGATGCTCAAAAGAGATTCCTCACAGACCAAATATGACAATGAAGACATTGCAGACTTTTTGAATGCAATGCATTGTGGTTTTCTGTACCTTCAGTGCACTAATCAGACTGATTTCCTGGGTGTACTAAATATTTAGTTCAGTTTGTTCAACATGAAATGAAATTATTTCATGCGCTGGATAACAAAAATCTCAAAATCTAACTAGCCAACAGCATTCTATAGGCCTGATGATACTGCTCCATAAGACATCTTTCACAGCATCATTCCATAACAAGTTCCCTGTTATTTATCATTAAACAATAACTTTGTGTGCTTGTATTTTTCCATAATCAGGCACACTGGCTCTAAGCCAGCCCTCCACTAGGCTGTATACTACTTATTCTGTAGACAGGTAGTCACTACACTATCTTTTTTCCCCACAGGTTTAGTAAAATTAGACCATTCCTGTTTGTGAATGTGTGTTTAATGTATATATTTACCAATATCTTGGTTATGCCATAGCTGACAAAATGCCCTGTTGCCAGTTTATTTACTTGCTAAGTAAAATGTGAAAACTGAAAATATAGTAGTTGATTGAAATAAAGTAATATCGTTTTATATGCTGCCCATTCCAGAGTGTAATTTAGCATAGGCTATCACTAAATATTCTATGAATAAAGCATATGGCCTTATTTTGTACTTCTAACATACCTCAAGGACAAACTTCTTTCATGCTTTACTGTTTGCTAAACATATATCTGCAAATGCAGTGTCAGTGGAGCAGCAAGTAGCACACTCCCTTTTGGTGTAGATGGCTGTGGGTTCTATTTGCACACCAGGTAGAATGATTGCTCACACTGCAGTGTAGCATAAAAACGGTGCTCCACTCATGAGGGTACTGTGAATTGGATGACATGTTAAATTGAGGCCCCATCTACTTAAGTTGGTGGTAGCTACTGAAAAGAGTAGGGGTCTTTTATTAAAATATGCATTATATACATCCTATATACAATTTTTACATCTTATTTAGAATTACAAGTAACATACATATTTTTCAGTTTTAAACGTTTAATTCCCCCACTCCTTTTTCCACAACCAAAATCTTATATTCTCCAACATTTCTGATAGTATCCATTTCCTATTAAATTTTATCACACTCATTCTTTCATTTCAAACATCCCACATTATACAAAAACATTTTTTTATCTAATCTATCCACCTCATTCTATTTTATGTTTTCATATTAACCATATTCTAACATATCCATATTTATACTTTTAACACTTTTCAATCCTTTCACATAATCCTTGTCACATACTTCTTCCTACAGTTGATTTACTAAAACATGTTCAGTGTTTCTAATTCCTCACAATCTATATATGGACTCTTTTTGTTTACTTTTTTATATGGCATACTTCCCTTTACTGGAAGTTTATTGATAGACAATCTCCACAGAAAATCCATGTAATTCCATATATATTTAATATCTTTTCATTCCTGCTTTTACTGCTTTTATTTTTTTATCCTCCAAATGTCTTCAAAGGTAAATATAATAAAATGTTATCATTAGATTTTCATACCAGTCTTTCCTATCTTTTTCTATATTACTTAAATTAATCTTCCATAATAACATTTTCTCTTGATATATTTTCATTTCTGCATAAGTAATTCCTCTACTTCTTTTTACACTTTTAAGTTTTCTCCAAACTGCTTTATATTTTTTCTTTTATTTTCATTAATAATATAAAGTTTTCCCTTATTCCTATAAATAGTTTATATAAATACAATTATGCTATATATACAATAGGATTAAACTCAACCACCCTTCCTTTTTAGCAACATAAAATTCCTCTTTTAATAGGGTTTAATCTGGATCCCCATATAAATGTAAATAGTACAGTCAATAATTCTTTTTCACATTCTAATTGTATCATAAATATACTTGCTAGATGTGCTATTTTACTTAATATTACTGAATTAATTAAATATGCTTTTTTCTTATACGCAAGTTTAAATGTCCTCCAAAATATACAAATACTCCTTATTTTATGAATCGTGTCCTTCCATTGTGTCATTCTCTGATGCTCAGTACCAAACCTTACTCCCAAAATGTATATTTCTGCTTTGTTAAATAGTACAGTATACCTTTTTTTTTACCTTAGAACCCCAGTCCTTTACTCTTTTCCTCATTAATATGCAAACCTAATGCTCCTAATTTTTTTGTCAAGCATTTTAATAGCTATAGTCATCCATTCCTTATTTTTCACTACAGCTACTAAATCATCTGCATAAGAGAACATTACTGGAATATGAGTTCCCTTTGGTGTACAGTATCTCGCCTCCTCTAATACTAAATTTATCTTACTAATGATTGCTTTCATAATCAATGCAAATAAAATACTACTTGCCGGACATCCTTATTTGATACCACTTTTTCTTTCTATTGTTTCACTTAACCAGCCATTAACCACTAGTTTCACTTTGTTTTTATTATATACTGATTTCAAAATTTATATATTATATTATATTATATTATATATTATATTCTTCCAATATTTCCCATAACACTTGCTTACATCTCATATTAATATTTTCAATTTGATTTATCACATCATCTACCAATACTATTATTGTCTTTAAAAAATTATTGACTTCCTTTTTCTTTTACTCCAAAAATTGTTTAATCCAATAACTTATTAGCCATACTCACTAATCTTTTTTCTGCTATCTTCATAAAAAAATTATAATCAACATTGTTTAGCACTAATGGCCTCCAGTTTTTTTATGTCTGTTCTTTCTTCTTTTTTCCATATAAATTTCATTGTACCCATACATATTTTTTCCATCTTTTACCCTTTTCTCAAACCATTCATTTAACATCTCCAAAAAGTATTATTTTGCCATTGTTGCATATCTTTATACATTAAATATTCAAGTCAATCTAAACCTGCAGCTGCCTCTAACTTTATTGCTTTCAACACAGCTTTCAGTTCTATCATTGTAATCCTTTCTTTCATTCTCTTATTGTCTGTTTCAGTTAAATTTTGTAAGCTGGACTTAGACTTCCTTCTAGTTTCATATATAGAAAACGTATTCAAGATATGTCTTTTTACTATCTGCATTATTTCTTTTTGTGTATTAACTATACTTCTTTCATCATTCTTTGACTCTGTTATTGTTCTTATATACAATGAAATGGGATAATTCAGTACCAAAATTGACTGGTAATCCAAGCCAATAACCTGTTATTACTCTTATAGTTTCTTTAACTATTTTACTTAAGTATGGTGCTACCTTTTCTTTTCCTTCTTGCAAAAATATTTTTGTTTAATTAACATTTTTTTATTTTCTCTTGGTTCATTTCATATATCTTTTTATCTTTTTCTAAAAAAATCTTTATTATACATTATGTTTTTAAAGGCCTGGTTACTGATCTCCTTATACTGGCAACTATCTTGTTCTGTTTTTGTCTTTTGCCATTCTAATACTCCTTTTCTCTATTTTTCTTTTAAACTTATATAACAATTTGTTTAATCTTTAAAGAATTCTCTCATGCTTATATGATCTAACCATAGTTGCTGTATTGTTTCCTTTATATTTTCATGTTGGTCTGCTTCAGTAACATACCTCTCAACTGTACAGATTTTCATAGAATGTCCAAATTTTTGCATCACATTTTTAGTCAGTTTCTGAATAAAATTGTGGTTTTCTGGCAAATTATTGGCAACCCATTAAGGGCTGAAGTCAGAAAATAATGATATACATTTGAGATTCAGACTTCAGACCCCCTCAGAAAATTAATGCTAATGGAAAACCTGTTATTTTATCAACTTTCTAAGAGTAATATTTAAAAATTGTCCCTATTTTTGGGGCCTTTGTCCCCTCATTATTTAAGGCTTTGTCCAGATTTTCTGCTCTAAGAGGTTGAGAGGTATGTTCATTAATTCTTTGTATACCTGTACCTATTTTTGCATAGCCTAATTTTTTCTTGAATCTCTATCCAGATTGCTAAATGGTCAGAAAATCCTGTAATTTTAATTCCTTGATGTAATACCCTTAGACTACCTGATACTATAATCAACTTCAGTTTTCAAATTGCTTCTCTTATATGTCCAATATTTAGTATTCCATAAATATGTTTTACCACTTTTGATCAGATCTGAAAGAACCTTTACATCTGCCCCTTCATTTATCCTATGTCTTAAATCACAATTGAGGTCTCCCACTTTTATTACTTGCATATTCACACTAACATAGTCAAGTATTTTCCTAAACATAATCTCTCTGTTTCTGTGAAGCATATGCATAAAGTGTAATCACTCTATATATTTGATTTTCCATCTTATATCTAATATTACTATTATTCCTAGTACTACTAATGCATAATCCGGAATTTCTATATATTCATTACATAAAATTGCTAGCAGTAGCATTTTTCCTCTCCTAAGTTCCATACAACCTTGCCTTTACATAACCCATTTACTTGTATTCCTTCATCTTCTGTTGTTATTCTTATGACTATTAATATTATAATATCCATATCTAACAATTTGCACCATTCCAGCACTCCTACCCTTCATCAAGCATTCTTTATAATAATCACATGTATGGCTAGGATTCTCACTTTGTGGAAAAGTTTCTATTCTTTTTAACCTTTTTTTTTTGTTACCTCCTATACCTATATTTTTAAATATGTGCTTTCTATCTTTCACTCTTTTCACAATAGAATTTATTTTGCTTTTAATTCTTATTCATTTATCTTCACCTTCATCAATTGAATTACTTACTTCTTCCTTTATCTCTCCTTTTTCTTTTTTCCCTCATACATTCTTTTACTTCCATACTTGTATCTTCCTCATTCCTTATTTCTTGTTGTCTTTCTTCTGTATTATCTACTGGCACATGTTCCCTGTCTTAGTCTATTGTTGTTTGCAGTGTATGATTTTCTTAACATTGCAGTCCTTGCATGAATACCCCATTTTTTCACACTTTATACATTTTTGCTCACATTTTTTTGTTTCATGACCAACTTTGCCACAAATAAAACTTTTATTTTTGTCACAGTTATTAATTAAATGATCATCTTTACCACACAAAAAAACATGTCTGGTTGTCCCCAGTATCTGACCAATCCGTAATTCCCTTCCACATTAACTATACTAGGCAAATGTATTATTTTGTCATTTTGCATTTTCAATATAACACCACATTCCCATCCCCCAATCAATAAACCTCTATTGTCATAAACCCTTTTAAAAGTCCATTACATCTCTACACTCAGTTTTTAAATGGTCTTTTAAATCATCTCTTTCCACTTCAGTTCAAAATTGTATAAATACTCTGTTGTTTTGCTTCCCTATTAAATGCCTGCATAGCATACAAGTTCTAAGGATTTTTTCATATTGTTCTAAGAATGTTTCCATATACCCGACCTCCTCGAAGAAAATGTCACAAAAACTATGTTTACTAATACAACTAGATGCTCTTACCTCTCTGATTTCAATACCCAGTGGTGAAATGATGCCGTCCCATACTTAATACCTGTCCAGTTCTTTTCCATTTTGCTACTTATCCTTACCTGATGTTTTCTTCTTACCTCTATTTTCCTCTCTTCTTTCATTCACCTTCTCTTACTGTTTGAACTTATGATTTCTTCTCTTCCTTTCTTATTTCTTGAACTTCTTCCTCTTGTATCCTGTCCATTATTCACCCCATGACACTGCCTTTTCACTCTCTGGTTCACTCTGTTCAATAAGTTATTTCAAATAAATATCCTGCAACCCTCCTGAATAGAGTGTTGTAACAACACACACTCAGGTCTTAAAGAATCTGTTAAAAACAGATTCTGTTTTAACAAATCTTCTGAATCCATAATATCAACCTTGACTCCTTCTTTTTGCCTTACTGCTAACTCTCCTTTTTCTTTTCCCACTTCTTTGTTTTCATCAATCCTTTTAACTTCTGATTCATGATTTGACATGTTAGCATTGTTTGCTGTGTGATTAACACTGCCACTCATCCCAAAAACCTGAAAAATGCTTTATTTTTCCTCCATGTTAGATTTTCAGCTTCCTGCTTCTCTGAGCCATTTCCATGCCTAGACCAGAAGACAGGAAGTGTAACAATTAATTGCATTCCCATACACAAAAAATAGGATTTTTTATTGATATGTACATTACATATTATTTACATATTTACATATTTACATTATTTACATCTATTTACAAATCTCCATACATTATAAACTTCAATTTAAGCATTTCCTCCACTCTTATCTACAACCAAAACATTTTTTTCCAATATCTTTGTCAAAGTCCATTTTTCATTGTATTTAATTTCATTTAGTCTCTCATTCCATATAGTCCATGAAGCATAAAATATTGCTCTGTCCATTTTCTTCACTTCTCCCTGTTTATGTGCACCAAAATAACCAAATTCTATTATGTCCATATTTGGATTCACTATTGAATCACGAAATACTGAAATCCCGAATTTCAGTATTTCGAAATTCTATTGCCGAAAACTTTAAATACCGAAACCCCATAACCGCAAAATTTAAAATCGCAAGCCTACAGTACAAATACACCACACACATACACACAATCTCCCCCCACAATCAAACAAACAATCCTACACAAGACAAACAGGGGGCAGACCCCGCTGCACCCCCTTCCCTACATATATACTAACTCTGAGATTGCACAATCACACACACAAAGGTAACTCACACACACACATTTCACAGCCCTTTCCACACACACATCACAGCAAAACATACACTAACATACACTAAAGCACCTTACCAACACACTCATACGTACTTACCTACACTTACACCTATGCATTCACACACCGCAACACCCCCCTACTTACATATATATATATACTAACTTTGAGATCGCACAATCATACATACAAAGGTAACTCACACACACTTACATTTCACAGCCCCTTGCACACACACATCACAGCCAAAACACACACTGACATACACAAAAGCCCCGAACCAACACACTCATACATACTTACCTACACTTACACCTATGCATTCACACACCACAACACCAGAAGCTCCAAACTTCGGTATTTTGAATTTCATGCTTCTGGTGTTTCAGAATTTCAAGGCTACGGTAGTATAATTTCAAAATACTGAAAGTTGGGATTTCAGTATTTTGAAATTATAAAGGGAACCCCCATATTTATTTCTTCAAATATTAACAAACTTTTCACCCTATTGTCTTTGCATATTTCTTTTCAGAAATTAACTATCACATTTCATAAACACATGCTCAGTAATCTCAAACTCTCCACATTTATTACATATTCTGTTTTGCTTTTTTTATATGGCATATTTGCCTTAACCAGCAATTTTCTAATAGACAATCTCCATAAAAAATCATTACATTATTTAATCTTTTTATAGTTATTATATTTCATCCTTATGGCTTTTTTCTTATCTATTTCTAAATCTTTCCATGGATCAATACAATAAAGTGCTTTCATAATACTTAAGTATCATTCGTTTCTATTTCTTCAATTCTTTCCCACAATTCTATGTATTTATAATATAGTATCATTTCTATCAAGTTTTATTTTCCTTCATAATTCCTTTTAATACCTTATATAAAATTAAAGATGTTGCATGTACTATTACACTTATTAAACCCAAACCTCCTTGCTCTTCTTTCATATACAGAATCCCTCTTTTGACTGGATTCAGTCTATAGACCCATATAAAAGAGAATATAATCATCATTAATTCCTTTTCATATGTAATAGGAATCATATAAATGGTTGCAACATAAGCAAGATTTCCTTTTACCATGGTGTTCAACAAGTGTGCTTTTTTTCTATATGAAAATCTATATGATTTCCAGAAATTAGTCATATCCTTTACTTCTTTGAGTACATTATCCCATTGTTGTTGTTTATATTAATTCCTTCCAAATGTTATTCCTAATATATTTATATATTTTTCATTGAGCTCAACACTTCCTATCATACCTTCAAAACCAAATCCTTTAGTTTTCTCCTTATTGATACTTAAACCAATTTTTTTTAATTTATATTTAATTTTTTATTTACTTTTTCCATCCATACTTTATTTTTTAACAATTAATACAATATCATCCACATAATTATACATTATTGGCAACTGTACTTCCTTCATCATTTTGTATCCACCACTACTTGACATTGTATTAATTTCCTTTACAATTACATTCATAACTAATGAGAAACTTGCACTACTAGGTGGGCAGCCCTGCTTTATTCCACATTCTATTTTTATTTCTTCCCCAATCCGGCCATTTACATTTAGTTTCACATAGTTCCTTTCATAAACAGATTTTAGTACTTGTAATAATTTTTTGCTTACATTATATGCCTGCAAAATTACCCATAATGATTTATATTGAATATTATCATAAGCTTTAATTATATCCCCCATCATAACCTCACTTCTACATTTTTATTTATGATATCATCAATTATTTATCTTATTATCCATAATAACTCTTGACTTCCTTTTCTTCCAAATACATTTTGGTCATTATTCTATCCATTTTTTATGTAACATTTTTGTTATTATTCTCATAAAAAATATAATCTGTATTATTCAATGTTATAGGTCTCCAATTGTATATCTCTTTATTTCCTTTTTTAAACATAAATTTTATAATTTCTGTACATATCTCTTTCTCTTTAATTCCAGTTTCTTACCATTCATTCATAACTTATATAAAAAATATTTCTTGCCACTCTTTCATTTCTTTAAACATACCATGTTCAATTCCATCCAATCCTGTTGCAGAATTCATGTTAATATGTTTTAGAATTTCATTCAATTCTTTTGTGGTTATTTTTTGTTTTAAATACTCATTATCTTCCTTATTTCATTTTTCACCTTTATAACTTTGTTCTATGGTTTCTTCTCTCTTAACAAATAATTCTAATACATATTCTTCAATTATTTTGTACATTCCTTCCTGCTGTCTTATTTGCTTACTTTCCTTATATTTTAATTCTTATTATTTTTCCTTTTATTTTTTTTACTCAGATATGGTGCTACCTCTTCTTTCTTTCCTTGTAAACAATGTTTTTGCTTTATTTTTGCTTATATAACAAGTTAATGTTAATTTGATTCATTTTATATATTTATTTCTCTTTATTTTTCATAAAATTAATTTTTCTCCAACTCTCTAAATGTTTCTTGACATAAAATCTTATATCTGTCTGATTTCTTTTCTTCTATTCTTCCTTATACATTCTAAAACAATTTTTTTTATATATTTTCTTTAAAATTAATCCACCAAATAGTCCAATTCTCACAAAATTTCCTCATAGTCGTATGCTTTTTCCATAATGCCACAAGTTCTTTTTATCTTCTAAATCTAATTCATTTTCATTAATTCTCTTTATTCCTTTAACTATTCTTATATGTTCTTCATTTTCCTGTACTTCAACCCACATTGCCACATGATCTGAAAATCCAGCATACTTAATTCCTTTTTTTATTATTTAAAGCTAATATTTTCATCTTTTAAGAACAGTTAGTATAATAAAATGTGTATCATTTTCCTTTCTTGTTTTCCCTAAGCATTATGTTTTTGAATTTTCTTTCCTTTTAACTCTTTTCCCTATCAAACTCTTTGTATTTCTTACTGTGCACCAATACACTTCTTCCTCACTTGTCGCCTCTGTTTCTTTTTCCTTGTTATTTTCTTTAACTTCATGTATAATTTCTTTATCAGTTACATCTTTTTGTACATTTTCTTGTATAACACATTCTGCTATCTCTTTATCTTGTATAACTTCATTTTCATTTTCCTGCACATTCATTTCACATTCTAGCCATTAATGACCAGACCAGTATTGCCACATTTTTTGCACTTTAAATCACATTTGTTTGCATTATGCCCTTTTTTGCCACATAAATTATGTCTTTTGTATCACATTCATTGATTAAATTATTTTTTTCCACAAAAATAAAAAGTTTTTGGTTGACCCCTGTATTTCACCAACCCCCTATTAGCATGAACATTAATAATACTAGGTACGTGCATAACATTATCATTTTCCATTTTCAATATGCCTCCACATTCCCATCCCCCAGTCCATAGTCCTCTTTCATTATATACTTTTGTAGTGTCCATTACTTCTTTACATATAGTTAAAAAATGTTCTTTCAGTTTGCTTGCTTCAACTTCAGTTCTAAACATGATCATTATTCTTTTTTTTTTTGTCTGTAAAAAACTTGCACGACTTACTCTGACCATGGATAAATATTTTTCTTTGGTTCATATGCACCCAAAAAAGTGTCCATGGCCTGCCCAGTCTCAAATATCAAGTCACAAAATGTCTCTTTATTAATTTAAAATGAATGCTCTTATCTCTTTTGCTTTGACACCCAGTTGTGCTATGACAGAGTACCAAACCTTATACCTGCCCAAACTTTCTTTTTTTACAGCTCACACATTCTGTATACTTCTTTTTTTGTTTCTTTTATTTCTTATTTCTTCTTTGCTCCTTCTTCCACAGTTTGTGCATAATTTTTGTCTTGTGAACTTTTTCTGGCACAGTCTCTTCTCCTTTTTCTTCTTCTGTTTTCTCCATGATGTCACTCCATGAAATTGCTGCTCCACTTTCTGGTTCACTTTGGTTTACCATTTCTTCCAAATAATCATCCTGTAACCCTCCCAGTTGGAGGGTTGTACTTATGCATTTCTCAACAGTAACTGTCTCTCCTTTAAACAATCTCCTCTGAAAGTTTTCCTCTGAATCCATCTCTGTTACAGCTACAATCTCCTTTTCTTCCAATATCACTGTTTTGTCTGCACCCATAGCATCAGAAAAAACTTCTGGTAGTGATTCTACCATTTCAGCTACATTTTCATCAACCTTCACTTCATTTTCAACCAAAGCTGAATCAGCCATATTTTCTTCCTGTTCCTCCTGGCTGCCTCCCCGCCTAGACAGGAAACAGGAAGTCATGATGTGAAGCACACAAATCTTTCCTCTGACTACCAAGAGTAGGGGAAGTTCCCTGATGCCATGGCTAAAAATTCCCCTAGTAATATAAATATGACCTTGGGTCTCCCCTGAAAAGAAGCTACTAGCCTAGTGGGACTAATCTGGTCAACAAAGGAAAAAATAAATATTTGTTGGTTCCAGGACAATAGAAGGTGAAAAGTGGCACTGAGGTAATGGGTATCAGCAGCTAGTTCACTTTATCATATCTATCACTACTCATAAAGCAGTTAGGCACTCAAGGTGAAAGATATTAACTGAATGAGTTCTTGCTTGTCCATTACTTGTGGTGTTGATTGATTAGAGGATGCTACCAAACTGATATAATCTTGTCACTGTGTACCATGCACTTTCACCTGCTACTGTGTGAATGTTCTATGTATTTTCTTCAGCAACTGTGTAAACCCATTAGGAATCTATAACAGGAGACCAATCAAATTTTCTGAAGACCAGAAACCTGAAATAAAAAGATGACTGGCTTTTGACAGAACAGGAATTTCTGTTCAGAAATGTAAAAAAGAGAAAGGTAAACTGACTGATTCTGACTTAGTCTTACACATAATGTACTCTTCTGCTGGAGAGAGACAGGCACTGTGTTCTCGCAGCTCTTTTAATAAGAATATCATCACTCCAAGACTGCACTAATGTTGGAGTGGCATTCAATGTGTGCTAATTAGTGCTATTCCAGGTCAGATTAACTTTACATGGCAGGGTCTGTCATGCCTTTGAGCTATCTGTTTTATACATCTTAGTATAAATGTCCAGTGATGTCAAAAGCCAGTTAACATAAATTTTCTGTTATGCTACAGGACTACACTTTCAATCACAGTGTGAGCTCAACTGTGTCTTAACAGATCTGCACTTAATACACTGAGAAGCCTCCAGACTGTGCCACAGTAATGATAGAGACTTCTGCACAGGCAGTCTATTGTATTTGCACTTATCGCAGTACACAAGTATAGGATCAGGTAAACTCTTACCATAGCATATGCAGGATCAGGCAAGCTGTCACTACAAGATATGAATGATCAGGTAAGATCACCCCATATGGTATACAGGATCAGGTAAGCTCTTACCACAGGATATGCAGGATCAGGTAAGATCTCACCATATGATATACAGGATCAGGTAAGCTCTTACCACAAGATATGCAGAATCAAGTAAATCTCACCACAAGATATTTATTTATTTTATGTATGTAGGATATGTAGGATTGGGTAAGCTCTTACCACAAGATATGTAGGATCAGGTAAGATATCACCATATGATATACAGGATCAGGTAAGCTCTTACTCAGGATATGCAGAATCATTTAAACTCTCACTACAAGATATACAGGATCAGTTAAGATCACCCCATATGATATACAGGATCAGGTAAGCTCTTACCACAAGATATGCAGAATCAAGTACAATTTCACCACAAGATATGTAGGATCAGGTAATCTCCTGCCACAGGATAGGCAGGATCATTTAAACTTTCACTACAAGATATGCAGGATCAGGTAAGATCACCCCATATGATATACAGGATCAGGTAAGTTCTTACCACAAGATATGCAGGATCAGGTAAGCTCTCATCATAGGATTTGCAGGATCAGGTAAGATCTCACCATAAGATAAACACTATCATGAAAGATCTTACCACATGATATGCAGGATCAGGTAAGCTCTTATCATAGGATGTGTAGGATCACATAAAATCTCCCCATAGGATATGCAGAATCAGGTAAAATCTCACTGTGGGATAAATAGGATCAGGGGAAGAGTTCAGCACAAGATATGCAGGGTTAGGAAATAGCTCACCACAGATTATACAGGATCAGGAAGGACCTCACCAGAGGATATGCAGGATCTGGTAAGGGCTTATCATAGGAAGCAGGCATACTGTTACCACAATATAACATGTTGTTCCTTTTTCAAGTATATGGTCCTCACTAGATCACTAAGATAACATATGACTTTGTCTAACCATTTTATGTGCACTTACTTAAGCTTCCAAACATCCAGCCCCCGCCATGGAAGAATATGACACCTCGCCGCCTACAAGCAGCTGGGGCCTTTGGGTGATAAATCCTCACTGGAATCTGGTTAAACTGGCTGTCCTTGATTGAAAGCTTTGAATCACCTTTCAGCCTGTTTACAAACAGCTGATCTCGAATGTAGCGGGTGAAGCCTAGTTGGTTCCAAATTCCAAGGTTTTCAAGTATCCTGCCCTGTAGTTTCAGAGAAACAAAAAGACTCAGTCAGAACTCACATTTTTGTTATGTAAACAGCAATAAGACCTTACATATTTTCACTTCTTTAGCTCCTCATTTCTTCTTGGACTTTGCTCGCCACTCTTTTCTGTCTCTGTTTATTCTCCACAGTAGATGTGTTAAACATATACATTTATTACGTCACACCAGTAAAGAGATAAGACCTTTCTTAGGGCACCATAGCAGGTAATTATAAATGTAAACAAATAAATGTTTATCCATAAATATATATCACTTAGAAATAAAACTCCCCCTAAGCTATGAGCATGGGTGGTTGCCTACAAAATCCATACAATCAAGGGACTTTTGTGTAGCCATGCTGATAAGTGAATAATTAGACATGGGACTTGTCCCAGTAAAACTGAAAAGCACTAATGTTCATCTGTGCAAAAGAAACCCTTTTCCTTTTGTAAATATCACTTCAACACCATCCACCATAAAGATGTATGTAGCTGACATCTGTTCATTACCGGCAAAGGAAAATCTCCCTGCATGTTGCCATCCTTCTCAGGTCTTCCTCCTTCACTCTTATTTTTTCTTCTGAGATATCGGCTGGAATACATAAGTAATATGCAGGTTTGCCATGCTACTGCTCGAGGGGTTCATTCTGCAAGACAGCTAACAGCTAAAAAGACGGCAGTCGGCATTGTCTTTGATTCACTGACACCCTACACATGGCAACAACTCGTGCTAATTAGCAGTGTGCTATATTTTTAATAAATCCCAACCATTAATGGACTTTTGCATACACTGTATGTGCAACTTAAGTCCAACTGTTTAACAGCATTTTAATGCTTCACTTTACTAATGATGTGTACAAGCTGCTTTAGCAGTGAATAAGTATGTCAGTGGCTTAGCTGGCTATATGCTATTGATACCGGAGTATCAGAATATCAGACTGTTATCAGCAGAACCACAACAACAGGCCCTTAGCTTAAAATTTCATAACAGACACACTGCAGTGAGGCTTGAAAGGGTAGATGTATTTCTGAAATGCCATCTCTTAACTTGTTCATACCCAGCAGCTGTGGAAAATTAAAGACCTGTTAGTATACATACATTCTTAAATGCCTAAGCTTTTTTTCCTGAAGAAAAAAATCAGTTAAAAGGGTATAACCTAGAGACAAATACATATTTTAACAGAACATACTATTAGAAAAGTATAAACAACACTGTCATTCAGCAAAATCTTCTTTACAATGTTAGTAGTCAATACATTCAAGTATTTCCATAAAACACCTTAACCACTGTACCAGTCCCCAGATAGCTGGCAGGCTAATGAGCCAAAAATACAAAACTATGTATAGCTAGTGAGAAACAACATTTAACATCTCCCCATAGCATGTTTCTCAACTATCATACATTTGCAAGTCAGTTGGTTAAGGAAGTCACCTCCAAATGGTGAGCAAAGCTATGTGATTTGGGTAAGGAAGTTATTTCCAAATGGTGTTCAAACTTTCAAAACAATTTACACCTGAGTCAAACTTGTAATGCTTCTCTGAATGGCTAGAATTATATAGAAAAGGTCTGTACACAACTGATATAAATTAAGGAGTACATAATCATGTATTGTCTTTTATTCTCTCTTCACACAATTCCTAGTTTCTGCAACAAGATACTGATCTGTTTATAGGTGGACATAAAATTGATGTTTCATGCCTGAGAGTATTGTGCCATGTCAAAAAAATATGTGTTCTACGAACTGCTGTGATTCTGTGTGAATACATACATTTCTATGACACACATATTACAGAAACTATAGGACACCCATATTACATAAACTATGCTTGCACAAAGGTGCACTGTAGCAGTTCACCTGCATCTTCTGTAACTTTGTTAGACATGCCAATACAGTACGCATCTTCACTATATTTCCTCCTTAACATCAGTACTGTCTTTGACCAGTTACAACAAACTGCAGATGAACTGCATCTGTTTTTGGACAAAGCATTGTGTTTTCTCTCCACCATTCATTCAAATGGATATATAGATTGGATTCTGAAGCATTAGTGTTACACAGACATTGGTAATAATGTGTTCCAAAATAAAACCATGTTTGGAAGGCAGACACCGATCACTTATCCACATATTCTGCTTGTTTCCTGTCAAATGGATTCTTTGCAAAGTCTGTTTATCCAATAGTCAATGACTGTTTTATTCCACCTAGCATGATAACTGCCTTCTGTCTCCCCAATGCATTCTTAAATCTGTTAATGTGTTATACTGTTATGGACATTTCCTCATCGCTACCTTCATGTGCAAGTGCTGCTGCCCACTGTCCACCACAGCCTGACTCAGGAATGGCACTCCTGTGGAAGACAACTTAAATATACAGCAAGCCTCATTTGCCTTGAATGACTTTGTATTTCTCTAGCATTATTAAAATATTTGGAGCAGTGGCCATAGACAAGCATATACAGATGACATATGTTACTTGTGGTATCTGTTTATATGGTGCTGTTGACTCCAGTATTGCTGAGTCCAACCTCAGGCCCATCAGTATTCATGTATTTAGTAATATCACCAGGATAGGGGAATTTGTTCCTTTTCAGCATTATGGATAGGTTACACTGCCATAATCTCTTGGAATCCATTCAAGTGTCATGATGGCATAACAGGCCACTCATGCAAATAGTAATACATCAAAAAGCCACTACAGACGAGTTAAATAAAATGTTAATTTAAGGGATAGTCTGTCTGTTTAAGTGGCCCTTCAGATAGCAGCTGTAAATTTCTTGGCCCTTGTTTAGTAGTCAAAGAGGTTCAAACAATTTTATTAAAATTGAAAAGTGAAAAATGTTCATATAATACAAAATATTGACATATAAGGATGCATAAATACATCTGATTTAAACCTCTTCAGTGAAGTCTATTGTTAAAGAGTTGTAGGAGTACCCTTTCTGTTAGAATACCATGTACTTCCTTTATAAAGTTTCCTTCTCTTCCAAATACGCAAACACTATTTTATTAGCCTCATTTATAACCTATTTAGGGTCTGTTACTGCATGCTGGAAAAATGTTATATATGGTGTCATAAACAAAAGCTGTAGGCACTTAAATAATACTACATCTGCAAATGGATTTGGCTGCAGAAAATAGGTAGGATTTGTTGCTGTCAGCCCTTAGCACTTCTTTGTAGTAAATATTTTCCCTACCTGCTAAGTACTACCCCAGTATCTCCAGTTCTTTCCCATTGTGAAGAGTACGGGGAAATGAAAAAGCAATAGAGGGTGATGGATGCAGGGAAATCTCCAGCCACAAGAGCTTTCCTCACAGATCTAGCCTTATAGTAGGTGCCCATAATTTTCATATCTTTTATCAAACAGCTCATACAGCAGGAACAGGAAGGACAGAGTCCACAGCTGAGTATCTTGGATGGTGGCTCACAAGGACATTTCTTTAATCATGGAGGCAGCAAAAGATGTTCTAGACTTGAAGGCCATATGTAGTGTGTTTGGCAAAAGTATGCAGGGAGGACCATATTCCTGCAGGACAAATGTCATCCGTGGAGGCACTGCAGAAGAATGCTGTAGATGTGGACATTGGCTAAGAAGACTGTACTTTCAGAACAGCTTACGTCTTAACATTTTTCTCACAGCAGGAGGCTATTCAGCTGGCCAGGCATTGAGAAAGGCATTGTTTAATGACTTTCTTCTCTGCCTTTGGCAAAGGAATTAAAGAGATGGTTATCACTGACACTGGTTTCATTGTATCTATATAAAACCTGACTTATGTGTATACATCCTCTCAGAGCAGCAGGTAATCCCCTGGCGTGTATCATTACTGATTTAACTTAATTTTATGGTCACATGCAGCATGAATAAGGGCTTAGTATACAAAGAAACTCTGTATTTGTGAACATTAAGGTAAAGGAGAGATAGCAACAGATCCTGCTGCATAGGGATTATTTTGGGTGAAGTGACCGCAACCAGGAACAAACTCAAATTTCAGTTCAGCTCATGATGTTTGCTCAAATAATGACAGAGTGAGATTTTCTAGCATCATGTATACATCCCACAGGGGCAGTGGATCTCATAAATAGAGTCCTCAGTAGCATGGCAACTGCAGCCAAGGTGAAGGTTCTGTGCCCCCTGCTGGTCAATAATACTACAAAGCATTTCTACTTATCCATGTATGTTTTGGAGGCAGATAAAAGGCCACCAGGCTGAGGACAATATGAGAACATCTTGTCTGAAAATGTGGGAACAAATGAACAAGGAGACTGGGGGCAGCATGGTCATGGTTTGAGAGTATGTAGGTCAGGGTCTAGATCCTTGATGGGTAGGTCAGAAGCTAAGGATGTTAGAGAAGTATAAAGGAGAAGCTACTTAGTAAGTGATTAACAGTGGAAGCCATGTCTGTTGTGGCATTAAGGGAAATATGAAAATCAGTTGCAGTCAGCTTGTTTAATTTTAATGGTACTTTATGAACAGGGGTACGCAATCAAATGCAAATAATAGGCCCTTGAGTCATCAGTGAACTAAGGCACCATTGCCTTGAGTCTCCAAGGGGAAAAGTAGTGCAAAAGGTTCACACACCAGTCACTCCCTTTTGCGTTATATCATGAGGGCTGCTATGGGACTTAAGGACCATTCATGTAACATCAGCTTCTGCTTACCTGGTTTGTTAGTAAATTGAACCTGGCCAGAATGATGACTGATAGCAAGTGATTGCTCTCAAAGGCACACTTCCAGTATCTTGTGGCTTTTCTACATGAGTGAGTCTCCTTTATTTGTTGATATGCCAGACCATAAACATAATGTCTGTTTGAATAGTAATATGTCCATGAGGTAGGAGATGTTAATCTTGTGCAGTACTAGGAAAAACTTGTATTTCAAATGCATTTATGTACAATTTTGCCTCTTGTCTATATTACAAGTGCCACAGAAAGTGCTCATCAATGTTTCCTTCCTACCTAAGAATGAAGTGCCAAGAGAGCCTACAAATGGGTTCCTGACCAGAAGGTTTAAAGAAAGTGCCCACCATTAGAGTGCTGTTTGCATAATCATGGGGTTCTAATCACAGCTTTCAGAAAGCCCATGTCTTGTGATCTCTAAACTGTTAGGTCCTTCCATCATGTGGTATCCTGTGTTCTGGAGTATTTGTCTGGCTGCCTCCATGAATCTAATAAGCCTGAGACACTGTCTGCTGATGCTTCCTTGGGTGACAGTAGGTGAAACAATTCAGTTAGTAGGTTAAAAATCATGCAAGGGATAAAAAAATGTCAGACATTGGTACATACTGCATAGTTTGCAGATTTAGAACATTGGAAGCTGCACCAGGGTTAATTACAGTTTATGTTTACTACAATCCCCAATGAGAGAAAGTTTGTGGGCGGTAATCCCATTGCAAAGTGAGACCATCTCAGGAGTCAACCACCATAAGCCAGTTCTCCAGGTAAGGGAAAGGTCTGCTTCCCCTAAACTGGTGTGGGATGCTACTACATCACAAGTGCTCTGATGTTACTGGGTGCCATGGAGATGCTAACAGGGCCATTTAAACTGGTAATAGCTGCCTTCTAAACAAAAGCACAGTAATCATCTAGATTGCTTTTCTATCTTAAGTATAAATAAGATTGCTAAAATTTCAAAGAAAAAATTAAGTTTTTATTTATTTTATTTATTTATAAATTGGGGTGGTGCACTGATCAAAACTGACCAGCAACGCAGGTGATTTTCTTTCAGTTTCAAAAAGTAATAGAAGTAACACATTCTTACATTGTCATGAGAAAAACACAGAGAATAATATAACACCAGTGTTAGAAGTTAATGAAATGCTGCAGTTCAGAAGTTCACATAATTTTTTGAATAAACAGTATTCACATTATATACTATACAATTCAAACTGTCAATGAAATGGAAGAGGAGAGGAGGAGAATTAAAAATGGCTAGTAGATTGATTGGCAATACTATAATATATAAAAAACTTATCAAAAGGAAGGTGTCGGCCGTTAGTAGTAAACAAACAAAAGCACCAGTTCCAGTAGTAATAAGGCTCATAATAAAAGAGGTTAAAATTCAGTAGAATGGTTTTACTTAGTGTCCTAACAAACCTCAGGTTTTCCTTTTGTCTCTATCTAACCTTACTAGAACATTTGCTTTTTAACAATTTAATACTATAATATATCATAACGTACACAAACCCAAAATTATATTGTTTGCTATACTTTCACTAACAAATTGTCATATCTTCGAAATGGGACAACCTAGACATATATTGTTAGAACATTTTATTAACTGGACATAAGCTTTCATATAATAACAAAAATTCCACTGTGAGTGCAAGTTTACTGAGATGTTCATTGAAATATGAAACACATGCTTAATTGTATAATTATCAATATAATTAACAGTAGATATTTCTCAAGATGAGCTACTTATAGTGCAAATTTAAAAGAGATTTCTTCAACATGTGAGGGTCCACTTAACGTCATGGTTACAGTGTGTAAATTACTTTGTTTTTAAAATGGTTCACTTGACGTCATGGTTACAGTGTATAAATTACTTTGTTTTTAAAATAATAAGTGTATATGTAAATATTATTTATTTTCATAATTACTAACAAACAGCTAGCAGTATCTCAGTTGCAGTGTAATATAAAAAGACATAGACAATGAATTTTCATGTCTTCTACCATGGCATATCACACCATACCTCTTCATATCATGCAGGGCTTTACAAGTATGAAAATATGCACATAAATGTGAAAATATGAAAAAATAAGAGACAAACTGTGATTAATTTCTCTGCTGCAAGACACCCTAGATTAACAATCTTGATGTCATTTTGTTTGTAACTCCTCACACTTTTTAATAATGCTTATAATTAGCTGGTAAGTCATTTAGTTAAAGAAGCCAAACACCCCCCCCCCAAAAAAAAAGGTCTTGACGGCATAAGGAGCTATGGGTATGAACTGAAGGTATACAAACAAGTGCTATAAGCTTGAATGAGTTAAATTTGCTACACTATCCTAGCTCTGGATAATCATATTTACATCAATCATAGTCTGTTTATGTTTTCTTTGGATTCACAATGTACATACTTTAGTGGTGCCACCAATCTTTTTGCTCACATCCATTCCAGGCCCATCACAGGCTTATACAATTACTTATCCATCTCTTTACAGCTGTCTGGATGATGTTGTTTGTCTTTCAGCTTTTCCCGGTTAGGGGTCGCCACAGAGGAACTCCGGTCCGCTAATGACTGGCAGTTGGTTTTTATGGTGTCGAGTTACCAGCCCGATGCCCAACCTTCAATGAAGGCACTCCCATTCAACGCATGTCTTTCGAACGCCCACTCAACCACGGGGAAGACATGCATACTCCTCACAGAAGGCACTCCCAACCCAAGCCGAGAATCGAACGGGAAAACCTCTTGCTGTGAGGCAACAACGCTACCACTGCACCACCGCGGAAGTCTGTCTGGATGATATAAACCTAAATACATTTTTATTATTATCATAAAAAGCACTAGAAGCAGCAGGCCATGGCTTATTAAAGTAAAACCAACAATTTATTTCCACAACAAACAAGAAAGCAAGATTAAAATGAGCACTAAAAACAATAGTAAGAAGGGCACTTATAAGTGTGGGCATTGTGCACAATGTTGCCATATACTTAATGGAGAAGGACATTACATATCTAGTAGAAATAAAATGATTATTAGCCCTGAATATTATAACTGTGACACACAAGGAATAGTATATCTTGCTTTTTGCGAAAAATGTGATGCTTTCTATATTGGGAAAACTGAAAGGGCATTGAGAAAGCGTGTATACGAACATTTCTATGAAATTTCTGTTAAAAAAGAGAGCAATGCTTTATATAAGCATAGTGAAGTTTGTAAAGAATTCAAATTCAAATTTTTAGTTATAGAACATATACAAAAAGATGTTCGAGGGGGGCCATGGGAAACTAGAATAGAATATAGAGAACTTTGGTGGCAAGTAGCATTAAATGCTGACAAATTCCCGGGCTGAATGATAACATTACTATACTGCCCTTGTTGAAATTAAGGGCAGCCAAGTTATAATAACAATATATATTTTTTACAGCCACCAGAGGGCCCCCATACATAGCTTAAGGATGCATATGCAATAGGAAATTTATATTAAGAATATCTTTGCTCAAGATAGTTGTGCTACAGTATGACTTAAGTTTTATACATTTTAAACACAAAATTATATTCAAATTTTCTATATTTATATTAACCTGTGGTATTCTGACATATTTTTATACAGTCTGATTTCACAAAGTGAAACAAAATGGCTTAGGATTTATGTATTTTAACACAATATGAATATTCTGACAATTTAGAAATACATTTAACTACAGTTTTTATTCATAGTTTTTATAAAGTTTTTAAAAAGTTTTTTAAGTAAAATTTTTTATGTATATTTATTAAAATAATGTATATTTTGATATTATTTAAATGAATTGTACAAGCTTTCATGAATTTAATTGCTGCTAGGGAACAAATTAATATGAATGAGTCAATGGGGTTTAGTGTTTGGTAATATGCACTATTGCTTTAAACTGAACTAATTGGTTTTTTAATGAATGTAATTAGGATTTAATTGATGAGTATATTTAATAGGATAGCTTGGATGCACTGGTCTTTTCTGATGAAGTTCATTTTAAACGAAAACGCAATGTGTTTGTTTCAATAAAGGCTTTAATGTTATGGTGATTGTTTTGTGATTAAATACGTGTTTGGTGAACCTGTCTCGAGTACCGGATTGCACTGTGTGGGAACTACATCTGGGCTTGCTGGCGATTTGTGGTTATTAAAGTAAAACCAACAATTTATTTCCACAACAAACAAATGGTGAGCGCTTTCGTGGACCAAGCCACTTCATCAGACAATGAAATGAAACAAAAAGCCCTCTTTTCGTGGCACCACTAAAGTATGTACATTGTGAATCCAAAGAAAACATAAACAGACTATGATTGATGTAAATATGATTATCCAGAGCTTATAGCACTTGTTTGTCATATAATTGTCATAATCTTTTATACCATTCCATACCAATTAAGAAGGTGCAGGGACTCCACCTTCATTTAAAGTCACATAAACAATCAAACACCTTTAAAGATACATTCAAACACTTTGCACATGTTTCATCTTCACAGGCTGAGATATAAAGTCATGCCATATAAAATATAAATGCAAAACATATAAAATATATATACATATCCACAGACACATAAAAAATACTACTAAAATACCTCTACATAAAAATATAAGTAAATGAACTATATTAATACCTAAATACAATCACTTAAGCAGATCCCTCCCTATAAGAATAGGTTTAATGTTAATTTTATCATTGAGACCCCTGTGCTGCCCTTTGGTCCCACAATCCATTCCAATTTTTTTGTCTCATCTTTCAGTTTCATGTCTCCCCCTCTACAATTGTCCATCACCTTATCAACTACCATGAAAACAAATCTATGTGCGTCCCCATGAGCCTTGACATGCCTCGCTAAAGCATTGGTCTCTACCTCTCTGCCTATATCATACAAATGCTCTCGCATTCGATCCCTAAGCCTACTGGTTGTCATTCCAACATAAAATGACATGCAGATCAAACAATGAGCCAGTTATACAATGTTGCTACCATTACAATTGGCCAAAGGCCTAAACTTAAAAACTCTATTCATATCTGGATGTTTAAACTCCCCAGTCACATCTATATATGTGCAAAAATTGCATCTATTGCTGGGTAGGGTGCCACCTTTATCTATGTCACAAGCCTGTGCAGTCCCCTGTGATAACCAGGGTCCACACAAAATTATTTTCAAGTTCTTCTTATTTTTGAAAGTATACTTTGGCAGCTCACCTACCAAATCTTTGATGGCATCATCAGCACACAGGATGTTCTAATTCCCACAAAAAATATCCTGCAGTGCCTTAGTATTGCTAGAGCATGTAACAGACATCCTCATATGTCCTCTGCTACCCCCTGCTACTCAGGGTACAGGACGTTTTGACCCCACCATTTTGCCCCTGGACGATTCACCCCCGACCGATTTGACCCCGGACGGTTGGACCCGAACAGCAGCATCAAATTAAATGTGGTTCTGTTACTAAAATAAAAGAAGTATGCTTCAGTTACAACGAGAAAGAATTCCTCAGTAAAAAACACAAAGGCAATCAATAGCAAACATAACAAAAAAAAACAAAACAGTCAAAGTATAGTAAGCACAGTTTAAAAGCCTCAAAAGACAAATAAAAAATACAAACAAAGCGACAACAGATCAGTCATTTCTGAAACTGTCAAGCACTTACCTCACCTGGGTGCTGCATTTGGCACCACAAAATCACTTAAAGTCCCAGGCCACCTGAAGTAGTAATCAAGCAGTTGGATTTTAATTTCAGCTTAAGTGATGTGCAGGACATATACAAGGCATTCAATGACATATCCATTCAACTTCGTCAGCCTCAGTAAGAAGAAGGCTTGTGGGATTTATGAGTCTAAAAGTTTTATGTGTTCCACCTATGTGCTTGACTGCAGGAGATCTGGAAAAAAGGGAGGGGCCAGGAAAGCACTGTGAATAGAGGGGAAAAGTTTATAGACGAGAAAAGTCTCAAGTACCGGGTTCTGTGCAGCTTACTGGCCCCAAGTCCTGTCAGTCTACAAGGATGTATCTGATCCTTCGATGTAGCATAATATAGTAAGCACATAACTTTCGTATCTCTTTGTCAAAGGAGGAGAATATAGACAAGTTCATAAGAGGTTCATTGACATTTTAAGGGAAAGCTTTTTAACTTAGTCTAGGGGAGAGTCAGTGGGTATAGATGAGACAGTGGGGAGTAAAACTTAAAGCAACACAATACAAAAACTAACATTTTATTATAAATGTTAAAATCAAGCATTATGTTAAAAATACAATATTAAAACTGGTACAGATAGTGGTAGCCCTAACTTTTGGACTTATTGACCTTTAATCTTTTATCTTTAAGAAAACATTTTATGTTTATTGCGTCATTTAATCCTGGAAACTTGTCTGCATTAAGTCTGACTTGCCATTCAGTTTCTACACTTTCTAATTTATTCTTATAACACCCTCTTCTTATGTCTAAGGGAATGTGTTGAATAACAGAAAATAGAAATTTCTTATGTCTCACAGGTAGTAGTATGATTGTACAATGCATTATTAATATCTTTAACTTTAATAGCTTAGAGGTGCTCCTTAATTCTTTCTTCTAAACTGCGAGTGGTTATGCCTATATAAGATGCTTGGCACCCTGAACGCTTTCCTGTATATACTGCTACTGGGGATTTACAGGTATATCTATCTGTGATCTGTATCGTATAATCTAAATAATCCAAGGCAATGTAAGGGCTAACATAAATAAACCTGCATACCTTGCATATTCCACAGGTACACATTCCTTTATTTTTATTTGATGCAGGTGTAACTACTTTGGTGTTGTCTCGCTGTAATATGTTTTTAAAGCAGTTAATCTTTTGTACACCAATGTTGGTTCTTTTCCTATACTTTTGAAAATATCGGACTTTTCTTCTAACACCTTCCAATTTTTATTAATAACATCTCCAATAGCTTTACAATCAACAGACACATCAAGCATGAAGACAGGTTCTTGATTTGCCACAAATGTTTCATTAGATATCTCACTGTTTACATTAGTAGAAGTTGTATTGGTGTTTGTAATCAACATGGGCTTAAACAAAAAATGCTCTTTTACTACTATCTCCTTCTGCCACTTTACACAGGAATTCATGGTTGTAACCCCTCTGTGTAAACATGGAAATTATGTTTAGCACTTCTTTCTTATACTCACTATCTAAGGTGGTCATCCTCTAAGCTCTAATAAATTGTCCAAATGGTATATTTTTCTTTATAAATCCAGGATGGACAATCTTAAAGTGCAGATAGCTTTTAGAAAAGGTATCTTTTCTATACACTTTACTATCAATTTTCCTGCTGGTTAAATTCTAATTCAACTTTCCATCTAAGAAATGAATATTCAGCCCAACTTCTCTTAAGGTAAACTGAAAATAGTCAGAGATTTTATTTAATTCTTCCACAAACCCTTGACATTATGTTTGAGTAATGTCCATAACTAAGAAAATGTCATCCACAAACCTTTTGTAGAATATAATTTTTCCAAAATAAGTATTGGTGGTTAGTATGTTGGTTTCCCATCACCCAAGTACTAAGTTGGCAAATGCTGGGGCTACTGTTGACCCCATTGCCACCCCTCTAACCTGTTTGTAGTATTTTTTATCAAACAAAAAGTAATTATTTTCTAACACCAACTCCATCAATAAACAATACAAGGAAATTTGGTCATTAGTAAAATGGTATTGTGGATCAAAATTGATCTTAAACTTTCTATCCCTTTATCATGTGGTATACATGTAAACAATGAACACACATCAATAGCCACCATTGTAATCTCAGTATTACTTGTGACACCCGTGCACTGGCCCAGCAATCAAGGACCCCCAATCCTTACCACTAACACCAGTGAGGGGCGTTCATATAGAGAAAGGATAATAAATACACACACAGTGAAGTACAATTTCCCTTAAGAGCATACAGAGATCACAGTCAGTCTAGAGCTGGTTTCTCCCTTTCTCTCCAGGTCCCCAATAAGACTCCCCACTGGCACAGCTATAGGGTACAGATCTCAGCCTAGTGGGCAAGCTAAAACCTCCAGCACCCTCTCTGTCCAACCAGTGCTTCATGTCCCTGCCCAATTAGCTGACGCACACACACTTTGAGATAAGAGTTATATACAACCACACAGACACTTCTGGGGAAGGCTGGTATAGGTTCTACAGTTGTGCCCCTTTTCTGCCCAGTCTAAAAGGTAGTACCAGCTACCACCACCCACTAATATCAGCTACTCAAAGGTCCTTAAAAGGGTGTCCAATTATTACTGTGCAATATTATCCAAATGGTAAGTGTGACTGAACAGTCAAGGCTTATTAGAGTGACTTGGTACAGTATCACTATCTACATGCAATGTTCTCTAGAGCTTAAATTAATTCTACATAAAACAGCCACAGTTGAAAGGTTTAAAAATATTCAATAATAAATAATAAAAACACAAGACAATACCTCTTACTACACAGTGCTAGACAAGAGTTCAGAGGTCACAGAGAAATACTTAAAATAATACGGTAGATAGTTCTGACATCACAGAAAACAAACTAGTCTAATCTTATTATTTCCTAGCTATATATCTAAGAGAAAACACAGTTCTAAATAACTTACCTATAGAAACAGGCAGTGCTCGAGAGTTGAATGTTTTCAAGACAAAATGCTCAGAGCTCTCGGATTTTCTCTCCTTAAATTGATAGCACAGAGCTGCTTCACATGACATCATTCTTCACACTTCTCTGGTGTTCCCAGGCTAACAGAAACTACATTTACATTCTTTACACCTGGTCAGAAACCAGAGTAATAAAGGACATTTATACATACAAATTCTAGCCATTAAGTCTGGCCTTAAAACAATAGGCAGGATGCCTCCCTCTAGACATATTGGCTCTGAATTTTAACATCAAAGACAGTCATGAAATGCTTGACTTAGCTTTCTTACAGCAGAGTGAACTGTTGTTACATTTTTGCAGTTCAATATCCAATGCAGTATTTTTACATTTAAAAGAACAAGCCTGTGGCTTGCATTAATATTTACAAATGACAGAATTATCTACAAAATTATAACTGGCTAGGCTGGCAGCCTTCACCTATCTTCACACCCCCCCCCCAGAGAACTCAAGCTAGTTTTTCAAGTGACCCTTGAGAAATGCTGCTTGAGAGGGTTAGGTCTATCTCAGTATACCTTAGCCCATTCCCTGTCTTGAGAGCCCATCTGTGTTGGCATTGCTAATCCCACTGCTGTGCTAAACTGACATATCATATGCTTGCAACCCTAGGTTCCCTCTTAGCACCTTGGCATTTTGCTGGCTGCCTCTGTGTAACCATGTTAGGGGGTTGTGATCTGACACAACAGTGAATTTTCTTCCATACAGATAAGGCTGAAGTTTCTGCAGTGCCTACACTATGGCTAGACATTCCTTTTCTACAGCTGCATAGCATTCCTCCCTGGGTTGGAGCCTACAACTAAGATAAACCACTAGGTGCTCTTCTCCCTCTGAAGAACTCTGGCTAAGTACAGCCCCCACCCCATGGTTTGAAGCATCCACCTGCAGAACAAATTATCTGCTCTAATCTGGACTGGCTAACACAGGGGCTCCTCCCAAACTCCTTTAAGCTTCTGAATGCCTGCTCACATGCTGGGGTCTGCACTACCTTATCTGGCCTGTTTTTCCTTGTCAGGTCTGTGAGCAGAGCAGCTATGGTACTATCACTGAGGACAAACATTCTGTAGTACCCTGCTATCCCTAAGAATGCCCTCACCTGCTTTTTGGTAACAGGGGCAGGTCATACCATACATTTGGCAGGTTCTGGCCTGATCTTACCATTCCCCACTCTATGTCCCAAGTAGGAGACCTCTGCCATACACACCTGACATTTGCTCAGCTTAATGGTCAACCTTGCCCTCTGTAGTCTGCCCAGCACCTCCCTGACATGTTGAAGGTGTTCTTGCCAGGAATGGCTGTATATGGCAATATCATCTAGGTAAGCAAGGGCAAACCCTCCTGCTCCTGCTAGGGTATGATCTACCAGCCTCTGGAAAGTCACTGGGGCATTTTTCATCCCAAAGGGCATCTTTGTGAACTCATACAAGCCAAAAGGAGTCACAAAAGCTGACTTCTCTCTAGCACTGGGAGTCAAGGGCACCTGCCAGTAACCCTTGGTAAGATCAATGGCTGTAAGATACTTAGCCCCACCCAGCTGCTCTATGGCCTCATCTGTCCTAGGCATAGGGTAAGCATCTGACTCTGTGTGACTATTTAATTTCCTGTAGTCCACACAGAACCTGGTGCTGCCATCCTTCTTTGGCACCAGCACCACTGGGGAGGCCCAGGGACTGTTGGATTCTTGAATTACCCCTAGTTCCAACATTTCCTGTATCTCCTCCCTCAAAGTCTGTTTGACTTTCTCTGGCACCCTATAAGGGGCCTACCTAATAGGCCTTTGAGGCTCTGTATCCACCTGGTGCTGCACCAGGTGGGTGCATCTTGGTGTCCCACTGAACATGTCCCTAAACTCCTGTAACACTGCTCGGACTTCTCGATCCTGGGTAGGAGATAGCTGCTGGGACATTGCTACCCCTTCCACTGAGATGTCAGTCCAAGCCTCACTGAGAAGATCAGTCACCAGATCTCCCTCAGAGTCCTCCTGCAATCCACTGCAAATGCTCAGCACAAGGGCTTCTCTATCATGGTAAGGTTTCATTATGTTAACATGGTACAATTTGTGCCCCTGCCTCCTGCTTGGCAGTTCCACCATGTAGTTAACATCCCTTACCTTTCTTACCACATTATATAGGGTCCCTCCCAAGTTGCTTGCAGCTTGTTGTGTCTGATAGGAATGAGAACCATTATCTGCTGCCCCACAGCATACTGTGTAGCTCAAGCATTCCTGTCATACCACACCTTTTTTTGTTGTTGGGCTTCTGCCAGGTTCTCCTAAGCTAAGCCCATGAATTCCCGAGTCTTGTCCTGAGGTTTAGGACATATGCCACAACAGACTCCTTGTGAGATTCACACTCACCTTCCCACTCATTTTGAATTAAATCTAGAGGTCCCCTCACCCTATGCCCATACAACAACTCAGAGGGTGAACAAAACCTGTGGATTCCTGGGGAACCTCTCTGTAAGCAAACAGATGGGGCAAATTTCTGTCCCACTACCTCTTGAACTGGTCTGCAAATGCCCATAGCATGGACTTGATTGTTGAGTTTAACCTCTCAACAAGACCATTGGTCTGGGGATAGTAGGGGGTGGTCTTCAGGTGCTTCACCTCACAGTACTTCCACAGACAAGCCAGCAGGTCTGACATGAAATTGGCAACTCTGTCAGTCAGTATTTCTTTTGGGAAACCTACCCTGCTGAAAATCTCTAACAAAGCATTTACCACCTTTTCTGCCTCAATGGAGGATAGAGTCACTGCCTCAAGGTATCGTGTAGCATAATCTACTACCACTAGGATATACTTTTTCCCTGTGGAACTTGGGGTACTCAGAGGCCCCACAATATCCATAACTACCCTATGAAATGGATCCTAAATCACAGGCAAAGGCATCAAAGGACCTCTCACCTTGTCTCCTGACTTGCCTAACTTTTGGCAATGCTCACAGGTTCTGCAATACCCTGTTACATCTCTGGAAATTCCAGGCCAATAGAAGTTCTGCATAATACGTCTCTTTGTAAATTTTATGCCAATATGACCTGCAAAGGGAATATCATGGGCTATGGCTAGAAGCACCAGATGGTAGGCTCTAGGCACTACCAACTGCTGTACCCTCTCACCTTCTAGCCCTCTCTCAGGGGTCCACTCTCTATACAGTAACCCTTTGTCCCAGTATACAGAGTCCCCCTTCCCTTGAGAATCAGGTGCCTCACTAGCTACCTTCCTCAGACCTTGCAATGTAGGGTCTGAGAGCTGAGCCTGTCTCAACTCTCTCTTTGTAACCCTTCCCAGCTCCCCTTCCACAGGATGTCTGGCATCCTCTGACAGTGGTGCCTCACTGTCAGCCTGGGTACATCTACTCACCTCTACCTTTACAGTCACTCTGTCCAAGGGAACATCAGTACCCACAAGCAGCTGTGGCTCACCTTCAGTTTCACTGCTACAGAGTAGCTCCCTCCTTGAAGTAATCACCTCACCAGTCATGGCTGCAAGTATGTGGTCTGTGTGGGTCTCCCCCAGGCTACCAGACCCACATACTTGTCTCAAAGCCTGACTGCATGTAACTGCATAAACACATGGTACTGCCTCATCCAAATCCTTCCCTATCAGGACATCTGCAGGATGTTAGTTTGATACCCTTGTTGTCTCAAGACAACCTACTATTGGCATTTTGCCTTTCCCACTTACTGGCTCTCTCACCTTTTGTTCCCCTCCTTGCCCCCATGGACATCTGTATGCCACATGGCCCTACTGGTTGCATTCAAAACATTTAACCCTAGTTCCTAGACATGTACCTGGACTAGTGGGTTCCCCTGCTACTGGCAGATTCTGTTGGGGCATTTGTGCTGCCCATCCTGGGTTCATTTAGACCCATGAGCAGTACTGGGGTCCATTTCCTGTGTAGGGTTGCCCTGCTTGCTAGGTATATGTTTCCCTTCTTCCCAACTCATCTGAAGTAGCACATTGTCTATCAGCTAACCAGATCCTCGTGTCCTCGGGAAAAGTGCTAAGGGCTTGTTCCCTCACCAAAAGGTCTGCCAGCCCTTCAAAAGTGGTGACCTGACATCCATTCACCCACCTATGAAAATAAGTGCTCAGTTCAACAACATATTCACACACACTTTCATCTGCCTTGCATCTATGCTCATGAAACTTTTTCGTATAAGTTTCAGGTGTTAGCTTAAATAATTCCAACAAGCGATTCTTAGTAGTATAATCAAAACATGCAATGTCAGACATTTTAGACAACACAGTTACAGCTTTACCATGGAGTAAAGTGGTCAGGAACCATACCCAGAGCCTTTGCTCAACATCATACTGTTTACATACCCTCTCAAACATATGAAGGAAACTATCAAATGTATCCCCCTCTTTAAACTGCGGAAGAAATTTACTGACGTTTTGTGGGTCTGGGGTCAGTTACTCCCTTCCCCATTACTTCCATGACTCTGGTAAAGAGTCAGCATCTCCCACTCATGCTGCCTCTGCCTCCCCTTTTCCTCAGCTTCCAGGCATAGCAGTGTTGCATTCTCCTCAGCCTGCAGACATCTCAATCTCTCAGTTGCTTCTATTTCCAAATACCTGGTCTCCAACTCAAGTCTCTTTAGCTCCAGATGGATTTTCAAATCCTCTGCAGAAATATTGAGCTGTCCATTCTCCAAGGGTGGTACATCTCCACTGCCAATCTGATCATCCTCCTGGTTGTTGTTTTCTGATGCAGCTGTGACCAAAGCTGCAATCATGTCTGCCTTAGTCAGGTTTCCATGCACCAGTCCCATGGCCTGGCAAATCTCAGCCAACTGGCTCCTTGTCTGCTTTCCGTATTCCTCTGCTGACATGCTGCCTGCTGTCCCTGACTAACTAAGCTAACAAAAGAAATAAAACAATTGTGATCTAAACTCTGAGTATTTACTGCGTGGTTGATTTAGAGTACAAAACACCTTCAGTGATCACTGTACACAAGCTACAGGAATTCACTCTACCCACACCACTACAAGCCATTTAGTATTTGCCAACCAATTAATATGTGGTGTGGATATCCCACCACTGCCAAACAATTAATATGTGATGCCCGTGCACTGGCCCAGCAATCAAGGAGCCTCAATCCTCACTATTAACACCAGTGAGGGGTGTCCATATAGGGAAAGGATAATAAATACACACACTAAAGTACAATTTCCCTTAACAGCACACAAAGATCACGGTCAGTCTGGGGCTGGTTTTGCCCTTTCTCTCCAGGTCCCCAATAAGACTCCACACTGGCACAGCTATATGGTCCTTATCTCAGCCTAGTGGGCAAGCTAAAACCTCCAGCACCCTCTCTGTCCAACCAGTGCTTCATGTCTCTGCCCGAGTAGCTGACAGACACACACACAAGCACACACACACACACAAAACATACACACACACACACACACACACACACACACACACACACACACACACACACACACACACACACACACACACACACACATACACACACACACACTTTGAGATAAGAGTTTATACAACCACACAGACACTCCTGGGGAAGGCTGGCACAGGTTCTCCAGCTGTGCCCCTTTTCTGCCCAGTCTAAAATGTAGTATCAGCTGCCACCACCCATTAATATCAGTTACACAAAGGTCCTTAAAAGGGTGTCCAATTATCACTGTGTAATATTATTATCCAAATGGTAAGTGTGACTGAGCAGTCAAGGCTTATTAGAGTGACTTGGTACAGTATCACCATATACATGTAATGTACTCTAGAGCTTAAATTAACTCTACATAAAACAGCCACAGTTGAAAGGTTTAAAAATATTTAATAATAAATAATAAAAACACAAGACAATACTTCTTACTACACAGTGCTAGTCAAGAGTTCAGAGATCACAGAGAAATACTTAAAATAATACGGTAGACAGTTTTGACGTCACAAAAAACAAACTAGTCTAATCTTATTATTTCCTAGCTATATATCTAAGAGAAAACACAGTTCTAAATAACTTACATATAGAAACAGGCAGTGCTGGTGGGTTGAATGTTCTCAAGACAAAATGCTCAGAGCTCTCTAATTCTCTCTCTTTAAAATGATAACACAGAGCTGCTTCACATGACATCATTCTTCACAATTCTCTGGTGTTCCCAGTCTAACAGATACTGCATTTACATTCTTTACACCTGGTCAGAAACCAGAGCAATAAAGGGCATTTATACATGGAAATTCTAGCCATTATGTCTGGCCTTAAAACAATAGGCAGGATGCCTCCCTCTAGACATATTGGCTCCAAATTTTAACATCAAAGACAGTCACAAAATGCTTGATTTAGCTTTCTTACAGCAGAGTGCACTGTTGTTACATTTTTGCAGTTCAGTATCCAATGCAGCCTTTTCACATTTAAGAGAACAAGCCTGTGGCTTACATTAATATTTACAAATAACAGAATTATCTACAAAATTCTATCTGGCTAGGATGGCAGCCTTCGCCTATCTTCACATTACCATAATCATAATTTTCATGGAAATCACTCATTTTAACCAAAAGATCCCCAAAATATCTCAAATAGGAAGATAATTCTTGTAGTAGAGGATTCCAGTTGGTATCTTAAAAATAAATCAGTGCCGTCATAAATATTATTAGGGGCTGATACAATTGGTCTGAATGGTGGTTTTTCAGGATTTTTATGAATTTTTGGAATCTCTAATAAAATTTTGATTTTAGGATATTTAAAAATTCATACAGGTAATCATTAACTTCATTATTCATCAACAGTTTATATAAAGCTAATTTAATCGTCATATAACTCTTGTGTATTTCATCTAAAGTAACTTCTTGATATTCATTAATATTATTCAACATTTCAATAATAGCTGTTTTATTATCTGTATTGTTCATTATCACCAATGCACCCCCTTTGTCAGCCTTTATAAACCTTAAATTGACTTGATTTTTTAATTCTTGGAAGGCAACTCTTTCTTCTTGTGACAGATTAAAAAATGCAGTGCGAGATTTCTTAGACAGTTAACTTCTAATATATCTCTAGTAGAATTTTTCAAATACTTTAATAGTATTAGTTAAAACAGGGTTAAAAGTAGAAGGTTTTTGTAACATTTTTGGCACAATCACATCTTTAAATAAATACTTTAAATTTAATTTGCATGTATTAAATTTCAACTATAAAATGGTTGTTGTAACATCCACCCTATGAGTGGGCATAAAGCTCAACCGTAATCTGAGTACTTGAATATGTATCGGATTTAAAACAAAGCTAGACAAATTAGCAATGTTTAAGTCTTGACTCATAGGTAAAATGCTGTTTAAAAAGTCCTCGGCATTCCACATGCTCTCATTTTCTGGTTGGTGGACTGACTTCTTCCCCAACCTCGCCTGAAGTTTTTTGATTGCTTAAATTTGTTTAAATGTCCTGGTGAATAAAATGGTAGTTCCACAATGTCTTTTAGTAATTTCGATGTACTTGGTGTATCTCTTTGTTCTGTTCTCTGTATCCCATTTGACAAACTAATGTCATTTCCTTCTGCTTCATTAGATTCATTGGTCACAACATCTGCTAGCATGGGGGTTCCTGTATTTCCTCTTTGATTTAAAGAGATATTCGCTTCTTTGGTAGTTATTTATTGCTTCTGGTTAAAAAAGGTTTTGATCTTAATTGGATACGCCATTTTATTGTAATCAGTAAGCTTACCTCTTTGCAACTTCTTGAATTACCTAACAACCACAGTTTTCTCAAATTTTTCAACAGTAGTCACTACCACTTCATATTCTCCATGTAATTGTGGTCCATTGGCCAACATTTCATTAACGGACATAACTATTTTGTATATTTTCACCTTTATTGCCTTCATTGTATTATATAGCTTTGCAAAATGTATTTGCAAAATGTATCATATATTATTAAGATCCAAGTAAATTTACTTGTAGCACTAAAGGTGTTGTCTATATTGGTATGTGCTCTTGTTGTCCACGTTTCTATGCAGGAATGACTAGTAGAAGCTTAAGAAAAAGGATACAGGAGCACATTTATGTAATGAAAAGAAAAGACAATAACAACACCTCATTCAGGAATTCTTGTAAATGTAGTAAATACACAAAAATTGTATTTCCAGCACTGGAATTTGTCATGGCAGACAGGAGAGGAGGTAACTATAAAAACAGCTGATAACCTTTGGGGTTAAATGAGACTATAAACATCAAGTTTTTTTAAGAAATAGAAAATTGGCTATCTGAGGAAGGGTTTAAGTTAAGTAATTTTAATTACTTTATTGCTTAATTGTGATTTTAACATGATTGGTTCATTGTTTTTAAATTCATATAAAAGTATTTGCTGTTTTTATATATTCTTTTTCTGATGAAGTCTTAGTAACGAAAGTGACTATTACATTTGAATATGATAAAGATACAAGTTTATTCCTGGTGGTTCTTGGTGTGCACTTCACTGTTTTTAGTGTTACTTGTTTTTATTACACTGTTTTACTCGGCAAGTTCTTCAGGTGTTTCTTTGTTTGATTGTTTTTCCTGGAGTTCTCGATGGCCACCGCACCTGAGGATGAGTTATCAACTCTAACTTTACACTCAGTGTCTGAAAGCCAGGACAAGACACTGCAACAGTTGGTTGGTATATTTGCTGAGATGCAGAAATAGCTCACAGCATTAACTGCACAGAATAATTCCAATGTTCCCATGAAAGCCAATAACAAAGCTTTCCAGGATTCATTTGATGGAGGAGAGATGGTAGTACAATTTCCACTTCCACAAGTTACCAATGTTTTTTCCTGTTTCAGAGATGTGGCTACAGTCCTGAATTATAACCAGGATCTGTTTGTTGGAGCTGCTGAACATTCTGAAGGACAAGTGGTAAGACAAAATCTTAAAGTCCTTCTAAATTACTTGGAAAAAGGGCTAAAAAGGTTTTGGGCTATTCTTATTGAAAACAAATATTTTGAACACTGTATAAAACTTAAGATCATACCTAAAGGATTGAGATTTTTCAAAGTACGGAATGGTGTCACTGCTGATAACCCTTATTATCAGGAATTAGAAAATTTCTTTAACAACGTGGGACTAGATTTTCTACAGCTTATCATTCAGAACAACACTACCATTTTGGGAAAATTAAAGACACATCTTGAACAAGTAGACATTAAGGTTAAAGAACTTTTAGAATGAAATTCTGATTTGACATCTGAATATGACAACATTTTTGTAACAGTGGACAGGTTTGAAAAAACATTGTACACCATAAATGGAAAAAAGATCACTGTGATGTTTTTGCCTATAAAAAACAGACAGCTTATATGCTTCCTATTAGGAGGACGTTTCATTTTGTTCCTATGTCTGGCGGTCCTAAGGTCAATTTTGTTGGTTTTCCTGATGACACTTCTTGTGAAGATAATGGTGAGGATGGGCCTTTAAATTCGGAAGAGAATTCATCTGGAAGTGATGTCGTATTAAATGAACCAGCTGGATGATATAAAGAAGTTCTTGATATAAATGTTTTTGATTTCCATAGTTCCACCATTGACTTTCCTGAGCTCTCCTTATATTCTCCTAATATGGTTTCTCCTTATTGTAACAAAAGTGGTAGTGAAGCCAATTCAAAAAACTTCAGTCAAGGGAGGGAGAAGACTCAGCTGAACCAGAGCCAAGGAAGCAGCTGAGGAAGGAAATGGTAACCTATTCCAATACAACAGTGAGTTCTAGTATAAAGATTTTTAATTTGTCAGACTTTGAACTCATAGATTTACATCTTAAAGTTTTAGAATATGGTTTCAGTTTTATTCCCAGTCATAGAGCAAATGTTACATGAACTCTTTTAGAATTAAAGCTTTATACTAGCAAATTGAATTTAAAATACATCTTGAAGGATGCTTGTATTAGAAACAGTCTAAGCAAACCTTTTGTATTTAATCCTGGTTCGCATCATACTATCAAAACATTTGACCAGATTTGTGAAAGAGACATCAGGATGTCTTTAAGTGGAAAAACACAAAAAACATTTTTTAATTTAAATGCTGAAGAAGTTTATGCTTTAAGAGAACTGCAGAATCGTAAGGTACTGAGGTTTATGAAAGCAGACAAGAGGGGTAGGTTGGTGGTCATGGATGTATCCAGATACAAGTCTGTTATAGAAGAAATGTTAAATAATTCTGATGAGTACTTTGAAGTTTCTATGGGGGAGGTTCAGAAAAGTTACTCTTACATTCAGAACTCTTTGTATGAATTATTCTTAAATGGTGAAATTAATGCAGAACTGTATAATTTTCTGTTAGTTAAACTTCCAAGAATAGGGGTGTTATTCGGTATACCCAAGATTCACAAAAATAGCACCAGTCCTCCTTTCAGACCTATTGTGCCTGCTTCAAGTAGTAGTGCTGAAGGGATATTCCTATTTCTTGACTCTATTAATGAATCCATTGGTTCAACAGCTCCCTTCTTATACCCAGGATTCATAAAATTTTTTAGACAGTATAAAGACATTTTTTTGAATATAAGTATTCTTCAGTTAATAACTATATGTCTACTGTCAATATAGTTTCCCTTTTTAGTTCCATACCCCAACATGAAGGGATATATATGGTTAGGTCCTTTTTAAATAAATATGCAGACATTCAGAACAACCTGGTGAATTTGTATTGTGCTTTGCTGGAAATCTTGTTGGAAGACAACTCTTTTCTGTTTCATACAAAAATTTATAGGCAAAAGGAAGGGGTGGCTATGGGGGCCACTGTGGCCCCCTCCTTTGCCAGTTTAGTTTGCAGATGGTGGAAGTTAGAAATCTTACATACCATTGATCAGTTTTCTAGCATAGTACTTTACAGGAAGTTTGTAGATAACTTTTTTTTTCAAAGTAGTATCGATGGTCAACATAATTTTCTTGAAAGTTTAAATTCAAGCATTGATTTTTTAACCTTTGTTACAGGAAATGTGGGACAAGCTGTTTGCTTCATTGATGTTGAACTTAGCTGGGATTCTTCTGATAACTTTAACAGTCATATCAGAAAAAATACCTTTTCCAATGAATACCTTCATCAGAAGAGTAATCATCCCAACTTTATTAAAAAAAATATCCATAGAGGCCAGTACATCAGGGCCTCTAGGATGACCACTAGGGACACTAATTGTGATAATGAAATAGAGGTCATAATGTCTATGTTTTTGGATCGAGGATATCACTTAGAATTGTTATTAAAAATTGCTGATGAAGTTATATCTAAAAGGGAAACCGAGTTTGAACCCATATTGTTACAGGGCTTCCAACTGAAGAAACATGATGGCTCTAGCAGCCAACAGACCAATCAGGGTCTGGTTCCTATGTGTTGCCTTGATATGTGTGTTGACAGCCATACAGTTAGGCGAATTATCATTAATAATTGGAAAATTCTTGCTGGGAGCCATGATATAGTTAATATTGTTGTGGGGGGGGGGTCTTCTTTTTAATTATAAGAAGAACTATAGTATGAAGCAGTTATTGGAAAATGACAGCACAAAAATTCTTCCATCTATTACCAATAAAACTTTGGTAATGTTTAACTGTAATGACTGCAGGGTTTGTAGGTTCACATATGAAGGGCATTATATAGCTTTGCAAAATGTACCATATATTATTAGGATCCCTGGTAGACTTACTTACCAGCATCCCCTCCAGTCCCTACATCTCTAAGTCTGTCCTGTAGACTAGATTCCAACCTATTTGTCTGGCAACAGATCATTTCAGACTCTTGGTTACTTATATGGTTCAAGAGGGTGCTTCATAGGTTTTGAAGAACAAGCTTTCCTGAAGACTATTTTTATATCTTTCCTTTCTTAACTGGTTTATAAAAGTAACAAAATTCAAAATGAAAATCTTCAGAATATGTTGCTAGCCATTCTTCTTCTGTATTTTATGGTAATGTTTGATATAAAATGGCTTATCATCATATTTTTCCTTATTAAGATGATTTAGTGACCATTGTAGAGTCTATTGCCAGATACAAGTCCTTAACATGTTTTTTTTCTATCCTTGCCAATCTAAGCTTCCAGATAAATGTTTAAAAATCCTCATTAAATCCACCACTAAGGTTTTTGCTTTTAGACTGCCTTCTAAATGTTTCTTCAAATGCATTCCTAACAAAGAAAAGGGTAAATTTGTATCTCAAATTGTTCCCATTCTTCCCCAGTCATATATTCATCTTACCAGGTTATACATGAGAAAATGTTTTAAAAAATGCAGACCAAGGATTCTCATCCTCTGAGATTTTATGATTCCATTGTGGGCATTATGGAGAAAGAACTGCATTAGTAGAAGCAGTAAGACTCCTTGTTTTTTGCTTGAGAAGCAGTTTCTATGGTGGTAAAGGTGTGAGGCCTGTGTGACAGTTCAGAAAACCAAAGTATATAAATGTCAAAGAGATGTCTGCTGTGATTCATGCTATAGAATCTCTTCATGCTCTGTGATCCCCAGGACCATCACAGGTGATTACAGATAATACCACAATTATGTGGCACATAAACATACAGGAGGGCACCAGGTCTTACTCCGTGTGCAGGCTGACTGTGATGAGTTGGGAGATAGCTCTACAACACTGCATAACCCTCTACACATCTCATATTCTGTCAGAAAAAATGTAATGGCAGGCAAGCTGAGCAGGACCAGGACAGACCCTCTTGAATGGAATGGATCCAGTTTTGCAGAACACCTCAAATAAATCTATACACTTCCTTTCAAACTGACAAGCAAGCAAATTTTACACAAGAACTCCTTGTAGGCAGACCTGGAAAACAGATGCATTTTCATTCCCCTGGTTGTGAATGTTCCTGTATGCATTTCCACTCTTTTCAGTGAGATTTATGGTTATTATGAAGATTCAAAAGAGCTCTCCAAAAATTATTGTGGTGATTCCCTTCTGGTTGAGGCAACATTATTTCTCCATTCTTATGGAATCTGCCAGGGGCAATTACAATAATCTTCCTCACAAACTGGATCTACTCACTTAAGATATAGGGAGTTTGATACATCACAATCTCAAACAACATCACTAACTGCCTGGATGATTCAATTTTAATACTTTTTAGACATATTTTTATGAGGACGTGAAGCAGGTACTAAAAGATTTAGGCAAGAAATCCTGCTACTAGGAAATCTTATGTTAACCAGTGGAGATTTTCTAGTTGGTGCCTCACCTATAACTAAGATCCTATACAAGATTATTACCACTTGTTCTCAAACAGTTATGAGTTACTATCCTATGACCTGCTTACTCCTTTGGCAAGGAGTATTTATAAACCAGTTCAGCATGTCTGCTCATGGATTCACTTCTTCATTTCAGATTTTGCTCAAGTTATTTTTCTGCTGATATGTAAGCTTACCTGTTATGCAGGTGACACAACTGGGATCTTTACTTTTTGCTGAGAAAATTATTTCTGTCTACATTTGAACAAGCTCTTCTGGCTGCTTTGGGTTCATATTTTTGGTAGACAAACCGGTTTATTGCTCTGACATCTGTAAGAGAGTATCCTGGCTGCAACTCTTCATGATAGGTTAACTCTTTTGCTTTTCTATGCTTATAGAGTATTCTGTAAAATAAAACCCCCCATATATGCCATTACTGCTTTCAGGGTGTACCTTGAATCCACCCATCTGTCTCTCTAATTTGTTTCAGAATTAACATGACTAGGAGAATAGATTCTATATACTCTAATTATGCGTTTGCCACTCAGGTATTATCTTCTCAGTACTGAGTCCTGTAGGAAAGCTGTATAGCTGTGGAATTCCTAGTACAGGACTGGAAAAGGACAACCAGTGTCAATTCAGACAATTCCAATCGGTTGTTTCTTACAGTCACTTGTGTCTTCCTCATGGCCAGTTACAAAACACAACAAGGCTTTGCACATTTACTACTCAACCCCCTGAGTACAACATTTACTTTCCTTTTTCAACTTGCAAAAGGTTATTTCAAGCTACAGTTTGGGTTCTTCTTTTAAAAAACACAACAAGGCATTGCACATCTACCACTCAACCCCCCCCCCCCCGAGTCCAATATTCTACTTTCCTTTTACAACTTGCAAAAGGCATGCAGTGTAGCAAATACAGGTTAACTCTGCTGTGTGTCTTTATTGTTATTTGGTAAATGAACTTGCAGTCCCTGTTAAATTACTTGCTAGCAAGGATTGCATCTTTTCAACTAATAACTAAGTGTAGCTCCCACTGTATTTCATTGTAGAAGTAATAGACTGTAGTTTTCCATTACACCACAAGGTGGAGCTCCATTTCTGGGATATAAAAGAGAATTTCAAAAGTGAAAGAGAATACTGATATATTAGCTGAAGGAGGGAAGACTTAAACTGGTAGCTGAAGGGAAAAAGGACCTTGCAGCATGACTGTTTTTTCTTTTCTAGTGCTTTGGATCAGGGAAGTGAAGTAGCAGATTGTGTCTGTCTGTTGCTGAAATTCTGGAGGATGGTATTTTGTGGAATCAGGACAGAAGTCTGAAACCAGTAGTCCCATGCCTGTATATGATTCAGCAAGAAAAGGAGTTCCTTTGGGCCTAGCACAGAGAAGCCATAGATAATTACCAGAGTTCTGGCAGGTGATTTTTCTACTTTTCTCATCAGAGGAACCAAGGTGCCTGGTCGCTAGGATATTCTCAGAGTGGTAAGAGACTCTGGCCTTCATTTTATATTTTTATAAGATTGTGGATTTTCCCCAAATACTTTGTGGCTTACAAATAACTGGGATCCATATGAGCTCCAACTTGGGCCCCATCATGCCAGCAGCAAGACTGTAAGTAGTCACTGGTCAGTGAACAAGGTATAATAGAGTGTTTCATAGTTGGTCTGTTTAGAATTGATCAAGGGGGTTGAGGGTGTTAGTACTGCTCAATGACATTGTATTTTATCATATTTGTATTGTTGCATTATATATCCTCATTGTTCAATGACATTCGTTTTCTCATATTTGTATTGTTGCATTATAAATCCTCATTGTTCAATGACATTGCATTTTGCTCGTTTTAGTACTGCTGCCTTCAAGAATTTTGCTGCTCGGTGATGTGTAGAGCTGTAGTAACTACAGAGGGATTAAATTGATCAGTCACAGCATGAAGTTATGGGAAAGAGTAGTGGCAGCTAGGTTAAGAAGGGATGTGATGATTAATGATCAGCAGTATGGTTTCATGCTAGGAAAGAGCACTATAGATGCAATATTTGCTCTGAGAGTGTTGATGGAGAAGTAAAGAGAATGTCAGAAGGAGTTGCATTGTGTTTTTGTAGACTTAGAGAAAGCATATGACAGGGTGCCTAGAGAGGAGTTGTGGTATTGTATGAGGAAGTCAGGAGTGTCAGAGAAGTATGTAAGAGTGGTACAGGATATGTACAAGGGTAGTGTGACAGCAGTGAGGTCTGCAGTGGGAGTGACGGATGCATTTAAGGTGAAGGTGGGGTTACATCAAGGATCAGCTCTGAGCCCTTTCTTATTTGCAATGGTGATGGACAGGTTGACAGATGAGATCAGACAGGAGTGCCCGTGGACTATGATGTTTGCAGATGACATTGTGATCTGTAGTGAGAGTAGGGAAGAGGTGGAGGAGACCCTGGAGAGATGGAGATATGCTCTAGAGAGAAGAGGAATGAAGGTCAGCAGGACTAATACAGAAAATATGTGTGTGAAAGAGAGGGAGGATAGAGGAATGGTGAGGATGCAAGGAGTACAGGTGGCGAAGGTGGATGAGTTTAAATACTTGGGGTCAATAGTTCAGAGTAACAGTGAGTGTGGAAGAGAGGTAAAGAAGAGAGTACAGGCAGGATGGAGTGGGTGGAGAAGAGTGTCAGAAGTGATTTGTGACAGACGAGTACCTGTAAGAATGAAAGGGAAGGTCTACAAGAGGGTAGTGAGACCAGCTATATTATATGGGTTGGAGACAGTGGCATTGACAAAAAGGCAGGAGTTTGAGCTGGATGTGGCAGAGTTAAAGATATTAAGATTTGCACTGGGTGTGATGAGGTTGGACAGGATTAGGAATAAGTATATTAGAGGGTCAGCCCAGGTTGGAAGGTTTGGAGACAAAGCCAGAGAGGCAAGATTATGTTGGTTTGGACATGTGCTGAGGAGGAATGCTGAGTATATTGGGAAAAAGATGCTAAGGATGAAGCTACCAGGTAACAGGAAAAGAGGAAGGACTAAGATAAGGTTTATGGATGTGGTAAGAGAGGACATGCAGGTGGCTGGTGTGACAGAGCAAGATGCAGAGGACAGGAAGAAATGGAAACAGGTGATCCGCTGTGGTGACCCCTAATGGGAACAGCCAAAAGAAGATGAATGACATTGCATTTTCTCATATCTGTATTGTTGTATTATAACTCTTTTATTGCTTAATGACATTGCATTTTTTTCCATGTTTGTATTGCTGCCTTATAAAGCTTTACTGCTCATTGATATTGCCTTCTTTGTGCATGTTTGAATGTCAAGACATTTTTCTGTTGAGTTCTGGGGAAGAGGGTGAATGTATGTTTTCATTGCATGCATATCTCAACTTGCCTTATTGCTAACTGGTGCACTGTTGAAATAATATGTTTGTGGCTGTGCTATTGCCTTTTACACTAGATGTGTCACCTAAAATAAAATCTGTCATTCCTGCCACCATGGTGTGTTGGGCCTATAGGGGTGTCACTAGAGTCAGGTAGGAAGGAACACATATCTACTTCAGCTACACCTGTGGGTGCTCTACATTTGGGGGCTCATCCGGGATTGCCTGTACTGCCTTTGACTCCACCCTATTCCCCTGTATGTGTGGAAAGCAAATCCAGCAGAAACATGAACCCAGAAGTAGCCATTAAGTGGTGCAAACAGCACAATGCTCAGTCAGAGCATTGCTTAGTTCTGGTGTTGCCAGGGGTCACATGGACTGATATGCAAATACATCAAGTCACATGATCCTTACCAGTTGTAGGGCATAGATTTTTATTAGACAGCACTATGGATCCTACTGGGCAGAGCACATCGGCCTTATTAGAATGGAAAAGTCCTTTAGTGTATGAGCACATACCTTTGAGTGTACAAATTTCAGGTGAGAGTGCAGTCCATGTGGTAATCCCTGAGAAGTGCACTACCTCAGCAACAGAGGAAATACCTGTGGAAGCTATCCAAGTAGGTCAGAACCTTACACCAGAAGCTGCAGTTTCACTGCCCATAAGTACTATGGGGCCTGAAGTTTTGAATGCTCTGGGAGGTATTGTAGAAAAATGCTTAAAGCCTACACAGCCATTCAATTGGTTTGGCTACCACAAGTTGTGTTTCTTTTCTGGCAGACAACCCACACCTCAGGGAGAGGAAGATTTTGAATCCTGAATGGATCAGGCTTCTCAAGCCCTTGAGGAGTGGGATATCCCAGAATCTCAGAAGAAGCAGCGGATAGCTGAAAGTCTAAAGGGATTAGCTGTGGATACCATACGCAACCTAAGGATGGGTAAGCAAAACTGCACAGCCAAGGACTATTTAGGAGTACTGCAGGATGTATTTGGAAGGACCGAGGGGGCTGCTGACCTACTGTATTAGTTTGAACATACATACCAAGAAGTTGGTGAGAAACTATTTGGTTACATTAAGTGAATAGATAAAATGCTCCACCAGATCATCCTAAAGAAAGGGGTGGATCCAAATGTAGCTGAGCAAGTACGGATCGGACAAATTTTACAGGGAGCTCAAGCTATGGACCCCATTGTGTAGAAAATGAGGATGAGAAATAAGGAAGAGACTCTAACTTATTCTCAGTTGGTCAAAGAGGTGATGGAAGAGGAAGCCCTGATGGAAGCCAAATCTCAGTGTTCAACATCAACTAAAACAGTGAGTGAACACCAGCAGGAGCCTATAGCTGTGCTCACTACTCAAACAGGAGTCGTGGCCCAGAGTGTCTGCAATGTAGAGGTGTCACAGTTGCAGATGCAGGTGTCTTCCCTGATTGACACCATAGCGCAAATCACCAAGACAGTTGCAGAACTGCAGAAAGCCATGGTAACTTTAGCTGAAGGGAAGAATACATCAGCTAGAACCACCATGAAAGGACTCGGGGAAGAACTGGATCAGCCTATGTTCAGTGTTCCTACTGGATTTTGTTTCCACTGTGGGGATGCAGGGCATATAAAGTGACAGTGTCCTAATGCAGAGAACTTGAAAAAAGTTAATGAACTATTATTGGCTAGTGCAATGCAGGGAAACTTCAAAGGGCCTCAGTGAAGGAGCCAGCTGAGTGCCCAGTTACAAAGAGCTCCATAAAATCTAACATCAAGGACAGCATCCTGGATCTCCTTTCCATACAAACCCTTGTAATAGGGGAGAGAAACTACCTACTATGCACACTTCTAGCTCATCTGAGGTGAACAATTGAATTGGAAAGCCATCCCAGCCAAAATCTCAGCATCTGAGACTGCAAAGCATTACTAAGCAAGAGTCTTATCTGTTAAAATGGTGAGGTCAACCGGTGGTACCTCAACCACATGCTGATTGCCATGCAGCTGAACAGCACTGGAAACAGAAATTACCTGATGGCCTACTGGGACCATCCCCTGTCGTGTCAGTAAAAATAGAAGGCGTGTATAGTAAAGCGCTGCTGGATACTGGTGCACAAATCACCATCCTGTACAGAGACTTCTACCAAAAATACTTAAAACATTTCCCACTTGAAAAGTTAGAAGATTTTGAGATCTGGGGGCAAAATGACACAAAGTTCCCTTATGATGGTTATGTCTCACTCAACTTAGAGCTTTCCACTTCGATTGTTGGGTCAACAGAAGTTTTTGAAACACTCACTGTTGTGTGCCCCATGCCAAAAGGAAAGGATTCAGCATCTTTTTTAGTGAGGACAAATACTGACCTTGTTAGAAGAATGCTAATGCCTCAGTTGACCCAGGAACACCCGGCACTACATCATCCTCTCCTGAGACCAGTTTTCTGTGCCCTTCAAAGGGAGAAGGATAGTAAGAAAGATGAAATTGGTCATGTGTGGACCCTGTCTGGGAAAGAGCATATAATTCATCCTGGCCAGGTCACCTGCTTGAGAGCCAAAGTGAGGATGTGAGGACAAACAGTTTCCTCTGATCTCATGATGGAAATGGATCCAGAAAGTGACTTGCCATTGGGGCTGGAACTAGTCCCAGAAGTTTGGCCTGCGGACAAGTTGAAGCATCCTTATGACACTTTGCCTGTGGGGTTAAAGAATAAAGGAAGTACTCCCATTAATTGTCCTGCTTTTACAAGTGCATTTGGGAAATGTTTATGCTGCCACTCCCTTGCCTGCTTCTGTGTTGACAAGGAATGAGAGCAGGGCCAATGAGTTGAAGCTGGAAGGTATTGAGATAGGAGGTGGTCTCTTGCCCCCTGAGTGGCTAACCAAAGTTAAAGAGCTACTAATGAAAAAGAAAAATTGTTTTTCTACAAGTGAACTAAATGTGGGCTGTGCAAAAAGTGCAGAACACTGAATAAGAGTAAAAGAGGACCGGCCCTTCAGGGAACGTTCCAGAAGAGTAGCTCCAGGAGACCTGGAGGACTTAAGAAAATATTTGGAAGAACTAAAAGCTGCAGGGATAATTCAAGAGTCAAGAAGTCCATATGCCTCTCCCATTGTCATTTTCAAGAAAAAGAATGGATCAATTCGCATGTGTGTTGACTATTGTACTCTGAATCAGCGAACCATTCCAGACCAGTACACAACTACCCGGATTGAAGATGCTCTAAATTGCCTGGTGGGCAGTAAGTGGTTCAGTGAGCTAGACTTAAGGAGTGGATACTATCAAACCCTATGCACCCAGAAGATAAAGAGAAGACTACCTTCATCACCCCTTTGAGATTTTTGAGTTTGATAGCCTACGCCAAGGTTTATCAAATGAACTGGCAACATTCCAGAGAATCATGGAAAGAACAGTTGGAGACATGCAGCTCTTGGAAGTCTTAGTCTACCTGGACAACATCATTGCTTTTGGAAGGACCCTAGAGGACCACAAAGAAAGACTGATGAAGGTATTGGACAGGATTGAGAGGGAAGGCCTGAAGTTGTCACTGGACAAATGCAAGTTCTTCCCACCTTCAGTGACCTATGTGGGACATGTAGTGTCTGCAAATGGAATATCCACAGATCCCAGCAAAGTTGAAGCGGTGACATCTTGGCCCAGACCCAAAACTATCACAGAACTGTGATCTTTTCTGCAGTTCTGCAGTTACTATAGAAAGTTTGTGGAAGGATTTTCAAAGATAGTAAGACCCCTCAACCATTTGCTCCAAAATGATGAGAAATCAAATGAAACAGATGAAGATATCTTTGTGAAAAAACCTAAGGGACCAAGAGGTTCTAAAGAAGTCATTGAGAGTTGTTGGGCTCCTGAGTGCGAAAAGTCATTCAAACAGCTTAAGTATTGCCTCACACATGCCCCTGTGCTGGCATATGCTGACTCAACAAATCCATACATTTTACATGTGGATGTTACCAGGGATGGTTTAGGAGGAGTCCTTTACCAGGAGTATGACAAGAAGATGAGACCTGTAGCTTTATCAAGTCAGAGTTTATCCCCCACAGAAAGATACTACCCTGCACACAAGTTGGAATTCCTTGCCTTAAAGTGGGCGGTAGTTGACAAGCTGCATGACTATCTCTATGGGGCTGAAATTGAAGTGCAGACTGACAACATTCCTCTGACATACATCCAGAGCACTGCAAAGCTAGATGCTACTGGCCACAGATGGATGACAGCTCTATGCAACTATAATTTCAGTTTGAAATACCACCCAGGACACGAAAATGGAGATGCTGATGGTCTGTCCAGAAGACCTCAGGGAGATTTACACCCTGGAGATGAATGGGTAGAAATTCCAGTGCCAGGGGTGACAGCTATGTGTCAGATTGCAACCTGCTACCAACACACTGAATGTTGGGCCCAAAAGTTGGGTCTGTCTGCAGCAAGCATACCCCAAGCTTACTGTAATCTGATCACTTTACAGGCTTCATTGCTACTAGCTTTGAGTAACAGTGACCTCAAGAGAGATCAAAGAGAAAACCCCTTAGGTCAGCTGGTGGTAGCTGCTTTAGAGAAGAAACAAGTTAATATGCTTCACACGGATATTCATCCTCTGGCAAGACTTTTGTCCAAAGAATGGGACAGACTCCAGATACAGAATGGACTAGTGTATAGGAGATCTCCTAGTGCACTCGGCAGTGAGAGGGATTATTGTTGTACATATCTTCGTTGCATTCAGAGAAAGACTCTGCCGACCAGAGCTGTCTCATTGGGTCAAATGGAGAGCAGTGGACCCATGGAACTGGTGTGTATAGATTTTCTGTGCACTGAACCGAATGAAGGTGGGATCAGTAATGTGCTGGTGGTGACAGACCACCATACCCGGTATGCTCAAGCATTTTCCACTCATGATCAGAAAGCTATTACAGTGGAGAAACTACTAGTTGAAATGTTCTTTGTACACTATGGCCTGCCAAAAAGGATACACTCTGATCAAGACCATGATTTTCAGAGCAAACTTGTCCATGAACTACTCACTCTGTTGGGATTCCAAAAAAGCCGCCCCACTCCTTATCATCCTCAAGGGGATCTTCAGCCTGAGCATTTCAACGGAACTTTACTAGACATGTTGGGGACACTATCTGCTGAGAAGAAAAGTCAATGGAGTAGACATGTAGCCACAGTGGTGCATGCTTACAACAGTACTAAAAATTATGCTACAGGATTTTTGGCTTACTTTCTAATGTTTGGAAGAGAAGTTTGTCTTCCTGTTGACGTCACCTTTGGAGTCACAGCTGATGATACACCAGTGTGATCACATGGCAGTTATGTGGAGAGACTCAAGATGAACCTCAGACAGGCTTATGAGCTTGCTGAAAAATCAACAGGACAAAGACATCAGTGAAATAAGGCTCACTAAGACAACAAAGTAAAGATGCATGACTTGCAGCCAGGGGACAGAGTTCTTTTGAGAAATTTAGGACTGTAAGAAAAGCATAAACTAGCTGACCACTAGGGATCTGAGATTTACATAATTTGTTCTCAGCTACCTAATATCCCTGTCTACCAAGTTTGCCTTGAGGGGAAAGAAGAACCCATTAAAACCTGACACCGCAACAACTTAATGCCTTTGACAAAATCAGAGACTCATGATTCTGGAACCTAGAATGGCTCAGCGGAAGCCTAACTCAAGGCGATCCAGAAGGCTAAGGCAGAGAGGAACTATCCTTTCCAAAAGTTCAAGAGCCTATGCTTCCTCCTGCTGAAGGAGAGGACAGTGATGATGACTGAGGTTTCAGTGGGCTTTTTTATGAGGACGTTCAAGACCCCGTGGGCTGTAATCTCAATGTAAATGCACCAGAATTCATTCCTTGTCATTTTGAGCAGCCCAGACCTAACAATAGTCTAAGTAATGTTTCTGTACCTCTTGCAGAACCTGATACTGATGGAGGCCCTGCTATGCAAACTTCACAAAATAGTGCTGAGGACAGTCATACTGTTATGGAAAATGAAAGTGAAGTTATACAAGAGGAGATCTTAGAAGTAGAAAATATGCCTACTGAAGAACTGGACAATGAATGTGATGTGAGTGACAAACCTTTTGAGCAAAATTCCTTAGCTATCTCTTCCAAACCAAAACTGTGGAGATTGATTCGGCCTCCACAGAGACTTACATATAACAGTTTGGGACATAGTACACAGGAACCTGTGACCACAGCTCATCGGAGAGTCTGCACCCATAATCCATATCCCTCCTACTCCAGTGGTGACACCCCATCCCAAGTTAAGCATAAGGCTGATTACCCTTGGTGGAATGTACCTTTGAATGCAAAAATATTGTTCAGTTCTTGGGGGACCCAAGATTTTCAAGTGGGGGGGAGAGTGTAGCTCCCACTGTATTTTATTGTAAAAGTATTAGACTGTAGTTTTCCATTACACTACAAGGTGGAGCTCATTTTCAGGGATATAAAAGAGAATTTCAAAAGTGAAAGAGGAGACTGTAATACTAGCTGAAGGAGGGAAGACTGAAACTGGTAGCTGAAGGGAAAAAGGGTCTTGCAGCATGACTGGTTTTTATTTTCTAGTGCTTTGGGACAGGGAAGTGAAGTAGCAGATTGTGTCTGTCTGTTGCTGAAATCCTGGATGATTTTCTTATGTGGAATCAGGACAGAAGTCTGAAACCAGTAGTTCCATGCCTGCATATGATTCAGCAAGAAAAGGAGTTCCTTTGGGCCTAGTAAAGAGAAGACATAGATGATTACCAGAGTTCTGGCAGGTGATTTTTCTATTTTTCTCATCAGAGGAACCACGGTGCCTGGTCAATAGGATATTCCCGATGGAGTGGTGAGAAGCTCTGGCCATCATTTTATATTTTTATAAGATTGTGGACCCCCCAAATGCTTTGTGGATTACAAATAACTGGGATCCATATGAGCTCTAACTTGGGCCCCATCATGCCGGCAGCAAGACTGTAAGTAGTCACTGGCCAGTGAACAGGGTATAATAGAGTGTTTCATAGTTGGTCTGTTTAGAATTGATTATGGGAGTTGAGGGTGTTAGTACTGCTCAATGACATTGCATTTTCTCATATTTGTATTGTTGCATTATAAATCTTCATTGTTCAATGACATTGCATTTTGCCATGTTAGTACTGCTGCCTTAAAGAATCTTTACTGCACAATGACATTGCATTTTCTCATATTTGTATTGTTGCATTATAAATCTTAATTGTTCAATGACATTGCATTTTGCTCGTGTTAGTACTGCTGCTTTCAAGAATTTTGCTGCTCAATGAAATTGCATTTTCTCAAATCTGTATTGTTGTATTTTTACTCTTTTATTGATTAATGACATTGCATTTTTCCTGTGTTTGTATTACTCCCTTATACAGCTTTACTGCTCATTGATATTGTCTTATTTGTGCATGTTTGAATGTCAAGCCCTTTTTCTGTTGAGTTCTGGGGAAAAGGGTGAATGTATGTTTTCATTCCCTTATTGCTAACTGGTGCATTGTTGAACTAATTTGTTTGTGGTTGTACTAGTGCCTTTTAAACTAAATGTGTCACCTAGAATAAAATCTGTCATTCTTGCCATCTTGATGTGTTGGGCCTATAGGGGTGTCACCAGAGTCAGGTAGGAAGGAACCCATATCTACTTCAGCTACACCTGCAGGTGCGCTATATAAGCATTTTTAGTTTATAATTAGCAATGTGCATAATTTTAACTGGGTCTCTACCATTACTTATGCTAAAATTTGGGTCTATATTACGTTATCGAATACTCATGTATTCAAAAACATAATAGTTGACCCCTAAATGTCGAAAATGTCAAACGTCGAACTACAAAAAATACAAAAACCCACCCAAGCAAACCATTTAAACGCTGTAAGTAGGGGGCAAGCCCCTTTGCACCCCCCTCATGGGGGGCTGCACCCCCTCACTACTTAAATATACCAACTCCGAAATCGCCATACAGTGCAGACAATGGAAAACTTCCATTTCTGCACTGTACGGAGATCTCCATTGAAATGTTTGACATTTGACGTTTTTGACATTTATGGATCGACTATTACGTTTTGAATACTTGAGTGTTCGATAACGTAATATAGACCCAAATATTTGGGGTGGCACATTGCTGCAGCGGTTAATGTTGCCTCAGAGCAAGAGGTTCTCTGGTTTGATTCTCAGCTGGGGTACCTAGTGTGTAGAGTCTGCATGTTCTCCCTGCATTTGCGTGGGTTTTCTCTGGGTACTCTGGCTTCCTTCCACATTCCAAAGACATACATCTGGAGTGTTTTTTCCTGAGCCTCTGTCCTTGTCAGAGTTTCCTGCTCAACAAATGTTAGAAAAAAAATAAAATATAATTACCTGCATGGACTGATTGTCTCCTGCTGCTGTGATTATTTATCTCTGCCCGCTTTCCTCCTTAGCAAGGTTTGTCTCTTTTTCTCAGTTAATTGTTGTAAAAGCAACTATATCAGTTCATGCTAAGGAAATTACTTCACTGCCCCCCCACACACACACACTTTAAAAGTTTATGTATTGTTAGCTAATTGAATTTGGGCTAGAAATGAGTTTGCATGTCCCTGACTAATAACTAAGCATTTTTTAGTCTGTAATTATCAAGGCACATGATTTTAAATGGGACTCTTTATCGTTACTTGTGCTAAAATTGCCTGCACATTCTGACTGTCTCCTGCTACTGAGTTTGTTTATCTTGCCTGTATAGACTAACTCCTGCTACTGTGATTGTTTATCTTGCCTGTATAGACTGTCTCATACTACTGTGATTGTTCATCTCTGCCTGATTTCCTCCTCTGTTGCCCCCAATTCACCATCCACCCCCTCTGGATCCTTACATTTATTCCCTCTTAACACCTCCTACAATTTACTACATATTACCCACTGCTTAAAGACATGTACATTAAAACCATCTTCCAGTTTCTATCCTTTGTAAATTCTTGCTTCAGCCCATTCCACAAACTTAAAAGTTTCGGTATAGATGTGCTCAGCCCACTTTTTCCATACATACTCTTGCTTACCAACACCTTTATCCATCCATGTACATACATTCACACACACACTTGTAGATTATAATATATGCAGACATTTATATATATATATATATATATATATATATATATATATATATATATATATATATATATATATATATATATGGGTCTACCTGAAAATGCCGAAAGTGCACAATGCCGACAACGAGAACACCAACACTGGAAGATCGACAATGGAGAAGACTAACAGTTGAGAATCCCAACACTGAGAACATCGACATGTTAAGGTAAGTGTGCGATAGGGACGGACGTTAGGGTCAGGGTGTGGGTAAGGTAAGTGTGTGATAGTGACGGACTTTAGGGTAGGGTGCGGGTCAGGTAAGTGTGCAATAGTGACGGACTTTAGATTTAGGGGCAGGTTAAGTGAGTTAGGGTTGGGGTGCGGGTAAGGTAAGTGTGCAATAGTGATGGACTTGAGGGTTAGGGGCAGATTAAGTGAGTTAGGGTAAGGTTGCAGGTAAGGTAAATGTGCGATAGTGACGGACCTTAGGGTTAGGGTTTGGGTTAAGGTTAGTGCATAGATAGTTGTGTATGTAAGGTTTAGTGTAGGTTTGTAAGGTTTTTGGTGTGCTTGTGTTGTGTGTGTGCTTTTTGGGAAAGGTATTTGTTTTGTTGATTCTCGGGATTTTGGTTTGTTGGGCATGTGAAGTTTCGTGTTTTTGAACTTTCTTTTTTTTGTCGTTTCTTTCGTGTTGGTTATTTCGTTCTCGGTGTTTTGACATGTTGGTGTTATCAGGTAGACCCATATATATATATATATATATATATATATATATATATATATATATATATATATATTTTTTTTTTTTTTTTTTGGTCTCCTCCCTCATTTATACACTACTCACTTCTTCACCTCTCCTGTACATAAACTCATACCATACAGATTTCTGCACACAACCTAACCACTCTCCACTACCTTAACTATCTATATTCTACCCTACAAACATCTTGCCACCCTTTACCTCACCTCTTTCTCTCCATTTCTCATAAATTTCCTTTCATTAATGTACCATACAGCCATCATCTTACCAAATTTCCACCTTCTTCTACCCACCATTTAAACTCTCACCATCTCAGCTCATAATGACAGTAAGTCAATTGATATTGCTTTGTACATTCACAAAACTAGCTCAGCTCACTAAATACCATAATATTCCAACATCATATCCCAACTCCATCACAAATACACATAGATTACATCACAAAACCCTCTTTCTCTCCCTACCTGTCTCCCATCTCTGTACCAATATACATGCTCAGATCTGTTCTCTTACAGATATATTAAAGTTAAGAATAGCACTTTATTAGCAGTACTAAAAGTCAAATACAAATACAAATGGCTGCATACCTCTACTCACCCCACTTCCATCCTGAAACTTAGTGGAGATATTTACCCTAACTCGGATCCACGTATCAACTACCCACCATGGCCACCTCATTACTTTCCAATTCTCCCAACACAATTTTCCTTCAGGTAATGAATCTAACCTCATTCTTTTCATCATTAACCTCAGAAGTATCTGCAATAAAATTCATGATATCCATGCATGTCTAGATTTTTACTTCCCAGACATTCTAATCACCACTGAAACCTGTTTAAAACAACAAATAACTGACAGCAAAATTATTCTCCCAGTTTTTAAAATACTCAGAATGGACATAAATCTTAAAAAAACAGGTGGTATTATTTATAAAACAACTTAGAAATAACTCCAGCCCATCTAAATATCCCAAAATGTAATAATTCTGACCATCTGATCACATACCTCAAAGTCAACCAAAATAAATCTATATGTACCTCAGCAGTATATATCCCACCAGGCAACAACATTACCATAGCCGAAAATATCCTACACTGGATATCTGACATCCCTCAGGAAACCTGCATATCTTGGGTGATCTGAATATAGACCAGCAATCCGTAAACAGCAGCAACCCCAAGGAGTCTATTCACCTATTTGGCTTCACCCAGCTAATATGCTCCATCACCAGAATCAACGGAAGCACTAACAGGCAGTGCATACTGGACTGGATATTGACAAACAAGCCCCATAATATAAAATCCTTTGATTGCTTACCAGATACTGTAAGAGACCACCTCCCAAACTATGTAATCAGGCAACAACATAGTTCACCCAAACAAGTAATCTATAAGCAAGTATGCAATTTAACCAAATTTGACAAAGACACACTTATTACAGCCCTGTCCCACTACAACTGGAATGTATTAAGAGTAATGCTCCTAGATGAAGTAGTTACTGACTTCAGTTATACCTTCCCAAAAATATTAAATGGTTTAGCACCAGTTAGGACAAGAAGGGTAAAATATAACACAGCTCCATGGCCGATAAGAGAGACCAAACAGCTCATGCTGCAAAGAGAAACAGATAAAGCGTGGAAAAAATGGTATAAAAATAAAACAACATGCCTACCAACATTTGAAATGTCTCAGAAACTGTACCAAGATCATTGTTAAATCTGACAAGAAATCATACTACAGGAATCTCTAAAAAAGCACCAAAGCAACTCCAAGCTTTTTTGGTCATCTGTAGATAAACTATTATAACCTGACCATACCACTACTCCATGTCCTTGTACTTCAAACAACAAAGAGCCCACTGCCGCTCAGCTCAACACTCATTTTATCCAGTCATTTCTATTATTAATCAATGACCACCTCACTTCACTCTTCCAACTACCATCTATTCATGAAAGCAGCACACTGTGTTTCAGTTTTCAGCTCATCTCAACATCAGCCATAAAAAATGACTAGTTTTTCTATCATTTTTAAACAACTTTCACAACATAACTTTAATCTTTAAAGCTGTACGCACACACTAGATAGTTATTGTACGAATCTTTCTAGCCAGCAAATATGTAGTAAATATAAATATGTAAAAAGAAAAAAGAAATGGTATAGTAGAAAGAAGCGTTATTGAACTGAATTTAGTTGTGTTAATCCTTGAGGTACATAAGAAGATTGCAGTGTATACATAGACATTTGCAATAATGCTCTGTTTGAATATTTATGATTTTTTAAGCTAGTGTGCTTCTAATAGTGATTTCTAATAAAGTGACTAAGGAGTTTTACCTCAAGGATCTTTAATATATGGAAAATTCCATTTTACAAAAAATAAATAAATAAACCGTGACGTGTTTATATCATCCTGTATAAATTCACTACAAATAGAAGTTTTTTTTGGTAATACATGTACTGATTTTGTTGAGCTATCATATGGTCCCATAAATAATTAATCAGCTAGGTAAGATGTAATTTATGGAAACTTTGTCAAATTACATATACAAGATGTTTTTAGCTCTTGAAAAGCAAATGAACAGCATTACAATATGTATTGAAAGATTACAATCTTATTTTGAGATATTAGTGTTATAGTAACTGATGCTCTGTAAACAGATTTTCGAATTGTATAGGTAGTACATATTGTTAAATTTGAAGTTTTGATATAAAATTAAATGAAGCAAAATGGTTTGTAACTTAACATATAGTGAAATTCTATTATACTAGAACACTAAAGATTGCTTAATTCAAAAGTATTTCTTCCAACTTGATTGATAAGATTGCATAAAATACCTAATTTAAACTGTTGAACACTGCAATTTTAACTTTGCCTTCCTTTTAAAATCCCTTCTAGCAATATAACGCTATATATTCCTCTTGTGATAGTCACATGTCTACAAATATAATGAGGTCTGTAATTATTCTTGTAAGTTATAAATGAAATGACTCATTACTGTTATACATATTTTCTAACTTGTGATTTTATGATGAGAAATAATTAGGAACAACAGCAGATATTTATAAGTTATATGCTCTCTGTTGCAACATTAAAACATTATTAACTGTAAGCTTATGTTAACAAAAGTTATGACCTCTGAACTTAATTGTAATAATTTATTTAATGGTTTAATCAATTTCCTTTCACAATAATGCTGGTAGCACCAGAAGGGTAAACTCAGATCTTGGACAGTAGATGGTATGTTTGGATAGATTCACTTTTCAAAATGGAAGTTTTAAACTTCATGAAGAATAAAGGTTGCAAGTTATATTTCAGATTTGTTAAGTTGTTGTATACTTTAAATATGGTGTCTATATTTCACTTTACTTTGAATTCTTTAGGTACATTTGATATACTATATGAAAAATTTTAAATGAACAATTTAAGATATATAGTGACAAATCTTAAATCATATAAGTTAATATAAGTGTGTCTTTCACATGGCTTGACATATATGAATTGTATTTCTATTAACGTTAATGGTTTAAACAATGGATGTAAAATAAGTAGTCTAAACAAATATCTAAAGTAATTTAAAGCTCAGATTATCTTCTTACAAGAAACTCATTTGATACAGACAGACACTGATGCAATTAACACAAATCAATACTGTATACTCACTAGTTCTCAATTTAAGGAGAAGAGGATGGGAGTTGCAATTTTATGGAAAAACTCCCTCCCAATTCCTAGAATATTAAATGGTTAGAATGATAGTAATGGAATGTTCTGCTTAATAACTTTGGAGTTATATAAGAAAATACATAGTTTTGTGAACTTCTATTGGATATCAGTGACTGGACTTCAAATCATCAAAAAACACAGGAAGTAATTCAAAAATCATAAGGCAGTCTAGTTATGGCAGGAGATTTTAATTGTACATTGAATGACAATGATTTGAGCAATACTAATAAATACAAGAAATCTGCTGCTGCTAAAGCTTTACTAGAATTTCTAGAATTATATAATACGAAAAAGCCTTGGCTAAGTATGTACTGTTTTGCCTTCATCCAGGGCTTTGGTGACATTCTTGAAGAAGTCCACCGGGTTCAATAAGCACGATCTACCCTTAACAAAGCCAAACTGGGTCAGGTCAAGAGTTTGAAGGTCACCTATGCCCTTGCTGATAAGGTCCATGATTATTTCCATGGCCTTGCTGATAAGGCTGGTTAGGCTTATGAGTTTATAGCTCCCAAGGGCAGTTGATGGACCCCCTTTGTGCAAGGGGATTACTGCTGCTGTTCTCCAGTGTACTGGAATAAAGCCAGTGCTTAGGCTGAGGTTAAAGAGAGTGCCAAATGGTTCTACTAGGTCTTGTTTTAGATTGTCTAGTAAGCAGCCTGGGATGTTGTCTGGTCCCGTAGAAGCTGTGTTTTGGGCATTGGAGAGCATGGATATGACCTGCTCTTTAGAGATATTAGGTAGAGGACTGGTGTCAGGTATGATTTGAGATATGGCTAGGGGAGACAGCAGGGTAAAGTTTGCACCATATCTGTCAGCTAGCAGGTCAGCAATGTCCTCAGGTTCAGTGTAAGAGCAAGAGGTACCATCACCTATAAGTTTGACTCATAGTCGAGCATTCTCTTTTAGATTTTGGACATAGCCAAAAAATCCCTTATGATTATCCTTAGCTAGGGATGCTAATTTAACTTCATAACTAGCTTTCTAGGACATTACAAGATATCTTATTTACAAAAAAAAAAAAAAACATAAGCAAGGCCACTAATGAAGCACTAATAAAATGAAGAAACCAGTGACCCAGAAATCTTGAAATAAAATTACCGAATTTTACCTTAGCTGGCTCCCTACATGTGTGGGTATTTGTGCACTTTGTACCAGATCACTGGTTTCTTCATAATAAGATATCTGATTTTCTTGCTCAAGCTGTGGAGGGTATTCTTATTCAGCTGAGTAACTTCCCTCTTGTTCTTAGACATCAGTTTCTTCCTTTTGTTATATAACCTATTTATTCTTGAAGTCCACTATGGTGGCCTGTTTTTTTCAAGAGAACCTGGTTCTGATACAGTCAGGTACAGCTGAGTCTATACAGTTGTTTAGGTGGTTATACGGGGCATTTGTGTACTTTTCTACATAGGAGTCATTGTTAGCTGTGTTAGCAGGGGGTTTAAAACTTCATATCATTGCCTAGAAGGCTGTGGCTTGCTTTATAGAAATGTTTCAGTTTTTTTTTGCTCCTGTTGGGGTGTCAGGTCTGATCTTTACTTCAAACGAGACAGATTTATGGCCTTACTTTACCAGGAAGGGCAACGCACAGTGGGTAGTGCAGTGACCTCTCATGTTGGTGAGAACTAAGTCTAGGACATTTAAGCCCCTTGTGTGGGTGCAGGCTATCTGTTCTAGGGCACTTGTATTTGTAATATCCAGTAACCTCAGGGCACGCATGTTTGTGCTCCTGTATGTCACTCAGTCAATGGAAGGATAGTTGAAATCACCCATGACCAAAGTGTTTGGCTGTATAGTGAGTGGCTCTAGTAAGTTCAGGTGGGCAGTGTGCTTATCTTGGCTCATGGTAGGGGACCTGTAGCTAGCAATGATATGCTAAGGTGCTTTACCTGTAGTTAGTTGGACCTGGAGTAACTTGAGAGCAATAATGTTTAACCAGTCTTGAGGTGTATTTGGCTTTAATGAAGATGGATACACCTCCACCTTTGGTTCTTTCACACTCATTTTGGGATCTGAATGTGTGGAAGGCACTGTAGCCTTGCATAGCTGGCATGTTGTCTGCATCCTTGAGCCATATCTCAGTGACTGCACAGATACCAGCATCTTCCAAGGTGAGGAATGCTTCCAGGGAGTTCAGTTATCTCTTTAGGCTCTTAGCATTAAGCAGCATAACCTTGAGTTTGTCTCAAGCGGATTTTTTTTACATTGGAAATTTTGTTGTTTTGACATTACCTAAAAAGGCAGTATGGGGGAGGAAGCACCTTTGCCAGTATCTGAAAGCCTAGAGGAGACAGTTGAAGACCATCTCAGGTTGACAGCTACTGGATCCCCCTAGACAGACACCAGAAGTTAAGCCAATAGTACATGTTGGGATGAATTACTTAAAGCGGTAACTGTTGTTGAATGACTTGAGTGCATGCATGATTTAATGGATCTTGGCACCTGACTGACAGCTGACCATTACCTTCTCCTTGTCCCAGCCTGGTGAGGGTGACATCTTCTGTGTGTCTCATTATGGAGTCACATATGACCAGGACATTTGGTTTTGAGGTATTTTGCCTTATGGGCTTATTTGTTGACAGTGTTTGTGTGTGTTGTTATATGTAGTGGATTCTATTTGCTTTGCAGTGTGTGCAAGTTGTTTATGCTTGGGAGGTCTCTGATCTTTTGGTAGGCTTCTATTGAGTACCTCCTCGTATGTGGGTTTATGTGTTGTGACCTTGTTTTGTGTGAGAGGTGATTTGTGTATGCCAACAACCTGTTTGACACCCAGTCTGTTGTTATATGAGAGAATTGATTCCAGATTCGTAGTGTAATTACATCTCTCATATATTGCATTTGTTTTAGGAGTTAAGTGGTTGTCAGTATGCATGAGGCAAATACTACATTGCTTAAGGATGCCCATGTTAATCAGACTGGCTGAAGAAATGATTGGAAACTGACCATCCATTATGGCAGGTTTTTACCATAACTACAATTGGGGAGTAGGCTAGTTTGACCAGATTTTGCTCTAGGACTCACAAAGGGGCTTATTATATTGAAGACTAGGAGGGAAAACTATGGCAATGCTTCTCAGTGAGCAACTGAGTTTTCTGCAATGCAGCAGGGAAGCTTGGGAGGGTTCACTAACAGATGTCTAGGAGAAAATTGTCTTTCTAGGCATTTGCGTCTATACCGGGCACCACTGAACAGTGTGCAGCTATGTGCAAATGTGAGGCTTAAATGCGGATGAAAGTAAACACTTTTAAGCTACATTATTAATGGGAAAGCACACAATGAGGTTTCCTCCAGTAATCTCCAACTCAGGTGAAGCTCAGACTACACACTTCTGCCACAAAGGTGCAGGCAGGGCCCTCCTAATGTAAGATAGCTGGAATAGTGCTCAAGTGTAACAATACAGTCTAGCTTCAGCAGATATGAATCTAGTCTAGGCTATGTACTAGCTACTTAAGGCAACAGAACAGCTTTTTATAGTGCAGAAAAATACAGTAAAAATCAGCAAAATGAGGCAGCAAAAATGATAAAATATGGTCAGAAAAGAGTAAAGAGAACTCAAAAAGTACTTATTCTTTTATTTTAGAAGTGGATGCTTTGTATTTCATCAGAATCTCTCCAGACCTCTGGCAAAAGTTGCCAAATGTTGAGCAGCTCCAGTAAGATGACTTGTGGTGATACTGCCCTCTGCACAAACTGGCAATTTTTGAGCAGCTGTGAACAGTGGGAGACTATGGAGAGAATTTCTTATAGAGGATTTTAAACTGGAGAGCTTTGCTTATATGCTAGGCACAGGAAACTGTTTTCACGAGGCTTTTATACCAGCAGGATGAAAGATTTTTAAAGAGTTAATCTCTCATGCCAATCAGATAAAAACACAAACTTTAACCCAGCAGTTTCCCGCTTAGATGGGTTGAATTTAGCTTTGCTCACACAGAGTGCAAAAGACACCTCCTAATGTAAAACAAACATGGTTTGAGCTCAAGTGCAGTAACAAATTATTTACAGAATTCCTTCAGTATCAGAAATCCTAGGAAATAAATTTAATAACCCTGAGAAATGTACAACAAAATACAGACAAAGTGCACTGTGTAACAGAATATTTTGGCAGACTCAGGAGAATTTTGGAAAACTCAGAACAGATTTTTCAGTAACAGAGGAGGTTGATGAATATAACAATACTGTTAAAACAGCCTAAGAGCAGTACAGTAACACATAGATGGTGTTTCTATAACAATTGCAGGCTGAAAACAGTGGTAAATTCAACCAAATCAATAAATGCAGCACAAAATTGTTAAATAATACTGAGTAAGAGAAACTGCAATAAATAAAATAAATAAATAAATAAACAAATAAATGCTTATATCAGCTTTGCAGGCCCAGATGGTTTTAGAAGCAACCCAAGTCTTGTAGTTACAGGTGTCCAAGTCAGGCATAGGGAAGTTGTAAATAAATTAGTACAATCTCACAAAAAATGTAATAATTCTTTATGCCAGCAGGATGAAAGAGATAAAAACACAATAAGCTTTAAACCAGAATTTTCCCACTTGGATGAGATGAATTCAGCTCTGCTCCCACCACAGTGCAAAAGACCCCTCCTAATGTAAAACAAACAGTTTTTGAGCTCAAATGAGGTAAGAAATGGTTTACAAAATTTCTGCAGTGTCAGAAATCCTTGGAATTAAGATCACTAATCCCGAGAAATATTCAACAAAATACAGAAGAAAGTATACAATGTAACAGAATATTTTGGCAGCCTCAGGACAACTTTGGAAAACTCAGAACAGCTTTTTCAGTACCAGAGGATATTATGGAATATAAGAACACTGTTAAAACAACCTAAGAGCAGTACCCTAGCAAACAGATGGTATTTCTTTAACAATTGCAGGCTGAAAAGCAGTGATACATTGAACCAAATTAGTAAGTACAACACAGAGGTGTTAAATAGTACTGAGACAGTAAGAGTGGAACAAAAAGCATATCTGTTTTTCAGGTCAAGATGGTTTTAGAAGCAATCCAAGTCTTGTAGTCAGAGGTGTCCAAGCCAGACATAGGGAAGCTCTGAATAAAAAGCACAGATTCACAAAAATGTAATTATTTTATACCAGCATGATAAAAGGCTTTTAAACAGTTCATCCCTTAGGCTAATCAGATAAAAATACAATAAAATAAACTTTAAGCCAGCAGTTTTCTACTTGGATGGGTTGAATTCAGCTCTGCTCCCACCAGATTGCAAAATACCCGTCCTAATGTAAATGAACTTGTTTTGAGCTCAAGTTCAGCAACAAATGCTTTACAGAATTCCTGCAGTATCAGGAATTCTTGAAAATAAGTTTACTAACCCTGAGAAATGTTCAACAAAATACAAAAAAAAGTGCAGAACATAAGAGACTATTTTGGCAGACTTGGGAGAACTTTGACAACTCAGAACAGCTTTTGTAGTACCAGACGAGGTTATGGAATATGAGAATACTGTTAAAACAACCTATTGATAAATACCCAAAATATTTTAACATCTGAACAAATTAATTTAATTGATAAACCTATAATAATGTCTGAGCTGAAAGGTCAAATTAAAAAAAATTAAAAACAGATGAAGCTCCATGTAATGATGGTATTAATCCAGAACTATGTTTAATGTCAAAAGATGTGTTATTAATATTACTAAATATATTTTCTGTGTTAAGAGATTCAAATAATACTTCTCCTACCTGGAAATATGCTCTTATGTCTCCAATTATATAGTCAGGTAAAGATTCTACAAAATGTTCTTACAGACCAATCTATTTGCTAAATATTGATTATAAAATGAAGAACAAATGGGATTTATAATAAATAGGAATTCATGTGATAATATTGAAAGAATAATTACAATAATCGATGCAAAAAACACAAAACAAAATTCAACTTTGGTAGTTATTAATAGTGGTTTTGATTCAGTTAATTGAGTCTATTTATTAACTGTTTTAGAAGAATTAAAAATTCCTAATAAATTTATCCAACTTGTTATGCTTCTTTATGATAAATCTTATATAAAAATTGGCTCATATATATCTAAGTCTGTAGAGATTACCAAGAGTAGTAAACAGGGATGCACACTGTCCCCATTGTTATTTGCTTTACTTATGGAACCATTTGCTAATTATATTAGATTTGATAATGATATTAAAGGCCTTCAAATAAATGAAAAACTCAGACCCCAAATGCAACTTTTTTTGCAGATGATATCTTGCTAACTTTAAGTGATTGTAAATTATCCATTTGGGCTTTATTTAATTCAATTACAAAACTTGAATAAATATCAGGACTTAATTTTAATGATAATAAAACTAATGCTCTTCTTATTAAAAATAATATGCATGATTTGGCAGAAAGAATTCAAAAATCGATTCTAAAGAAAATAAAATTAAATACTTAAAAATTCCTTTGACATATATCAAATATATAATTTCTATTAATTATAGTAATATATTAGAAACCATGAAGCAGCTTACCAATAAGTTAAATAAGTTATTCTTCAGTATAGAAGATAGATTATCATTAATCAAAATTCTATTTTGAAATATTTTATACATTGCACAATTTTTTTGCCACCTCCTAAGAATTATGAAAAACAAATTAATTCTCTTCTTCTACAATTTCTTTGTTATCCTAATAAACCTAGGTTAACTCTAACTCATCATATAAAGGAATGGACTGAAGGTGGCATAAGATTTCCTGATTTGCAGATGTATATATTAGCTACTATTATTAAAACAATAATTTTATGGTTGAATTCAAATTATTTTGCCAGATGGAAAGAGATACATGAAAGTATTTGTCTAAAGGCAAATGGGAAAATCTCAATATATCACAATTAAATATTATTTAATTCCCATTGGTTAATAAAAGATTATTTTAGACAGATAAATTCTAATTATATTAATAGTGTATTAAATTTATTTTAAAAATGTTTATAAAAATCCTGAATATAAAGTCTTGCAGGTACTGAAAATAGTTTGTTCTCTATTAACTTCTCTAATATGTTAAATCTGGAAAACAATCTGATTTTTTATCATAGATAAAAGGAAATATATTCTAAGCATATATAATGAATGAATAAATAAGATATTGATAAAAAATGGTTAGATATAAAAATGTGCAGAAAACTTATTAGGAACAAATTTTATTTAATACCATTATCAATGCAAAATAAAATTCCTATATTCACTGGATTTTTAACTAACTTAGATAATAAAATTTATGGAAAAGGATATTTATCAGAAATATATAAAATACAATTAAAATCATATAAAAACAATTATTGGTATTATTTTACTTTGATAAATAAACATAATCCAAGTGAAGAAGATAAAAAGTTGTTCTTAATCTCATCTAAGCGAACTGCTCTCCCTTTACAATGGAGATTATTTAAATGGAAATTTTACACAGATCATTCATTACAACACATAAAATTGAATTAATGTATAAAAAGAGATAACATGTTGGTGATGTAAATCACATTTAAAAGTTAATTGGGAGCATATGTTTTTGATTGTGAAATTATAAATCCTTTTGGAAACATATAGTTTTTGTTACAAGCTATGTGTAATGATATGCTAGTTTCATCCAAATCTTTGATTTTATTTAATACACCAATTCCTGTGACAGTCAATCAGAAGAATTATTTCCTACTTAGGATCATCTTAGCCATCACAAGGAAAGTTATCACTATGAATGTGAAGAGAGATTCTACTCCTACTTTAACAGATTTTAACAATACTGCTAATAATGTTTGTTTATAAGAATTGGCAACTATTAAAATGAGATCCAACAAATGTATCTCATATACTTGGCTAAAATTTAAAGAACTTTTAGATAAGTTTAATTCTAACATCCAAAGTTGAAAATGATGTAAAGAAATGTACCTATGTTATTTTATAGACACCATTGTAAATAGATATTGTTTCTTTTTTTTTAATTTAATTAAATATTGATTACATACTTTGGATCATATAAATGTGTTATTTTGATTACAAACTTTAATAAAGAAATGTTTAGCAAAAAAGAAAATACTAACCAAACTGAAAGCAACAGTGTCATCTTCCAATAACCTTCCTACTGAGTTCTTCAAAACAGATGCAGAAACACTAGCCTTCCCTATCTCCATTCCAATCAACCAGTCAATAACTGAAAACTATGTTCCTTCCATCTAGAAAAAAATCCATTATTACACCCCTTTGCAAAGGAGTTACTTCAGCAGAGTTAAACTATAGACCTATTGTCATCCCATCACCCCTCTCTAAAATCCTGAAGAAATGTACTCACTCTCAGTTTATGAAACATATAACCAAACAACCCTCCTCTGCAACACCTAGCATGGTTTCAGGCCCAACCACAGTACTACTGCCCTCCCTAACTTCACCAACATAGAAAACAAATGCAGAAATAAGGGCAACCTTGTTTCTTCACTTTTCCTCAACAATTCCAAAGCATTTGACACAGTGTCCCTCCAGAAGTTCCTCTCTGAATTTGCAACACTAGGTCCTACTTACCCCTCCCTTTCCTAGTTTCACAGTTATTTATGGGATTGCCAACAAGCAACTAAATGGCAACAAAACCTTTCAGCATTTCAACAATCTCTGTTGGTGTTCCCAGAGGGTCAATACTTGGCCCCCTTTTATTTAACTACAACACTTACCATTCTCATACAATATGCCAACCATTCAACCCTTATCTGCTCTGCACCATTCATAACAGAATTATAGGAAATCACTCAAAAATCTTTCACTGACTTTGAACTATGGCTAAAAAATTCTAACTTGCTGCTTAATGCCAAAAAAGTATGTTGTTTACTTTAAAACAACACCTTGACCAGAAATACATGTTTCATATTACCTCAAGCAATAACACAAAAATAGAAAACATAAGCCAAACTAAACTACTTGGAGTCAAAATAGATGACAGTCTCAAATTTGATCACCATGTACTTCATTCCATCAAGAAGATTTACCAAAAACTTGACTCCCTCTATAGGGCCAAACACTACCTGACAGATCAAGCAAGGATTACCTTACAAATAACATACCTCCTTCCTTCTCTGTTATATGCTTCTCCTAGTATTACAAATTTTAACACTATGTATAAAATTAAACTAACCTCCTGCTACTACAAAATAGCTAAGTTTGCAACCAGCCAACCTTATAAAACACACCACTACCTTGCACTAAAACAATTAATGTGTCTTGAACTCTCAAACCAGTTGACATACTCACAACTAATCATTGCCCACAACCTACTGTACTCACCAGACAAATGCCCAGCATTACAAAGTACTCTACTATTCACCCACTAGAGACCTTCACACTAGCAATAAACTTTTTATTATGTATCAGTAAGACATTCAACATTGCTGGAGACTCTCTCTACTCTAATTATGAGACAAAACTCTGGAATAAAATCCCCACACAGATAAATAAGACAGACAAAAAAACGTAAATAGTTTCAAAATTGTGCTTAAACAGCACCTATGCCAAAGATAGCTCTGTTCTTTCTGCTCATCTGGCTAAGTTTACTCAGATTACCTTTTCTACAACTCGTACAGTCACTTTGCTTCTCCATCTTTTTGTACCTTATCACTCCTCCTCATACTGCACTAATTTCCTAAATTCTTAATGTGATGGTCCCTACCGCAG